>NC_057798.1:439202031-439272921 GCF_018294505.1 Triticum aestivum
TTGGGTTCAGTTAACAGACATCGATTGATCGCTCTGGTTCAGTAACGTGTAGCCTGCAGTGCAATCCCTCGGGTTCAGTTAGAGCCCAACGCCTCGCTCGGGTTCAGTTAGAGCCAACGCCTTGCACACACGCGCGTACGTGTACGAGAGAAACACGCATCGCTCGGCCCCCGACCACCCACCATAACTAGGAACTCCCCGAAATTTTCCTCGCCCTCGCTTCTACCACAGTTTTTCCATCATGGATGGACCAAAGAATGTCATGCAGCTGCGTCTCCGACCCGCCCAGCACAAAAAGCCCATTTTCTGTCATGATTTTTTGTCATAGAAGTAGGAGCCCACCACATCTATGATGGTACCGGGTTTTGTCACAATTATCATCATAGAGGTCAAAATGTCACGGATGTGTATTTTTTTGTAGTGGGAGTTGTGGCAATGGCAACGGAGGCCATGGCCATGGATTCACTATCTTCATCATCATCATCATCCTCATGGTATTCTTCTTGAGCCACCAACCCTTTGGTTGGAGTCTTCTTGGTGAAGTTGTTCTTGTTGGGGAAGGACTTGGCTTTGTCTTTTCGGATGAGCTTGCCACCATTGTCTTCCCTCTTCTTGTAAGGGCACTCCGCAATGAAGTGGCTCACATTGCCACAATTGTAACATGTTCTCACACATTGCTTGCCCTTGAAGCCACTAGAGTTGTTATTGTTGAAATTGGGCCTAGAGTTCTTCTTAGTCCAAAATTGCCTTGAAGCAAGAGCCATGTGCTCATGGTAATCATATTTCAAATCTTCGGGGTTGCTCTCCTCTTCTTCCTCTTCATCCTCTTCTTCCACACTAACCTTGGCCTTAAACGCAAGGTTGGGCTTCTTTGCTCTTTGAGAACGCAACACCGCATTGTCGGCGGTCTCATCCAAGATCCTCATTGCCACAAACTCATCCAACACTTCACTTGAGGACAAGGTGTGGAAGTCCGGCCTTTGATGGATGACAGAGGACATGCCCTTGTGGTAGGGCATCATGGCCTTGAGGAACTTGCGCTTGATCCAATTGTCATTTGTATCCTTGCTCCCATGATCTCGGAGTGAGACTGCGAGAGTGGTTAATCTCCGGTAAATTTCACGAGGTTCTTCATCTTCATTCATTCTAAACTCATCGGCTTCATCTTGCACCACTTCATAGTTGGAGCGTTGAATTCTTGTGCTTCCCTTGTAGAGGGAAACAACATGGTGCCATGCTTCCTTGGCCACGGTGAAGGGTCGGAGATGTGCAATATCTTCGGGTGGAATTGCATCTTGGAGGATGAAGAGAGCATTCTCATTGAATTGATTATCTGCAGCTTCTCTAGGGGTGAAGTTGCTTCGGTCATGCGGATAGAAACCTTCTTCAATGATTCTCCAAAGATTAGTGTTAACATGGTTTAAATGACGCTTAAAGCGATAGACCCAAGCATCAAAATCCTCATTTTTCACAATCTTAGGGGGAGAACCAGTATGATTTAAATGAGTAGAGGGAATCAGTCCTCCATAAGTAAGTGGAGGTTCCAAATGGGCAAAAGTGCCACTACCATTTATACCACTAGACAAAGGAACTTTCTCACTAGTAGCTTCCCCCTTGTCGGAGTTAGCATCCGTCACCTTGTTAGTGGGATCGACCACTTCCAACGGTGCAGTGGATAATTTGAGACCATCAAGAAAGTTCTTAAGCATACCTTTGACCTCGGCCATCATGGAGGTTTTCAATGTGTCCAAAGCCACATTGAATTCCTCACGTGAGACCGAGGTTCCCCCATCGGCCGTAGACAAGGACGGAATCACACCGGGGTGCTCCTCCTCACCATCTATGGTGTCAACCATACTCTTCGGACGACAATGTCCTTAATAAAGAGACGAGGCTCTGATACCAATTGAAAGCATCGATATAGTTGACTAGAGGGGGGGGTGAATAGGCAACAAACAATTTTTAGCTTTTCTTTACCAAATTAAACTTTGCATCAAAGTAGGTTGTCTAAAAAGCAACTAGGTGAGCAACCTATATGATGCAACAACAATAAGCACACAAGCAAGCAAAGGATATAACACAAAATAACTTGCTCAAGTAAAGGTAAGAGATAACCAAGAGTGGAACTGATGGAGACGAGGATGTGTTATCGAAGTTCCTTCCCTTTGAAGGGAAGTACGTCTTCGTTGGAGAAATGTGGAGGCATAGTGCTCCCCAAGAAGCCACTAGGGCCACCGTATTCTCCTCACGCCCTCACACAATGCAAGATGCCGTGATTCCACTATTGATGCCCTTGGAGGCAGCGACCGAACCTTTCAAGGTTGGGGCAATCTCCACAACTTAATTGGAGGCTCCCAATGACACCATGAAGCTTCACCACAATGGACTATGGCTCCGCGGTGACCTCAACCATCTAGGGTGCTCAAACACCCAAGAGTAACAAGATCGGCAAGGGATTAGTGGGGGAATCAAATTTCTCTTGGTGGAAGTGTAGATCGAGGCCTTCTCAACCAATCCCTAGAGAATCAACAAGTTTGATTGGCTAGGGAGAGAGATCGGGTGAAAATGGAGCTTAGAGCATCAATGGAGCTTGGGTATGGAAGAGGTAGTCAACTCGGAGAAGAAGACACCCCTTTTATAGTGGAAGAACAAATCCAGCCATTATCCACCAACTCAGCCCGCGACACACGGTACTACCACATCAAACAAGCGGTACTACCGCACGGGCCTGCGGTACTACCGCGGCGGACCATGGTACTACCGCTGGCATGGCAGGAGCCAAGACTAGACCTGATGTGCTAAGACAGGGAGCGGTAGAACCTCTAGCGCGGTACTACCGCGCCCCCTTGCGGTACTACCGAAAGGCAGGGATAGTCAAGGCTGAGAAGGCACGAACATAAAAAATTACATCCGTGACTACTTCCGCTGAGATTAGGTCCATGCAAAAATCCGACATGGTACTACTGCAAGCCTGGCACGGTACTACCGTGTAGGGCGCGGATGTAAAAAATTGCATCCGCCCCTACTTCCGCTCATGCTGCTATGCCTGGCCAGAGCTCATGGTACTACCGCACCCAAGGCGCGGTACTATCGTGTAGGACGCGGATGTAAAAAATTACATCCGCCCCTACTACCGCTTGAGCAACTGCGCCTGGCCTGAGGTCACGGTACTACCATTCCCATGGAGCGGTACTACTGTGGGCAACTACGATACTACCGTGTAGGAGCCCGGTACTACCGCAAGTGCCAGTGGTAGTACCGCTCTAGAGAGCAGTACTACTGCTCTGGAGAGCAGTACTACCGCCTATCTCACTTCAGTAACAATAGGAATCCTTCATTTTGCGGAGACACGGAGAGAGGGAGGATGCTCCAAAGAGCCAAGGAAAGGTGGTGCAAAAAGGAACGGACATGTATGTGCGATTCCACCCAAACCTTTTCAACGTGGACCCCCTCTTGATAGTACGGCTTTCCTACGACTCAAATCCACCAAAAAGAAACATAGAGAAACGCCGTATTCAATAGTCTTCGAGGGGCACCAAATCGTCTTGTGTATAGACATGATATATCTGAAACGCTCAGTGCACATGATTAGTCCGCAAAGGCATTGTCATCAATCACCAAAACTACTAAGGGATTAATATGCCCTTACAGGTTGTGAGGCCTATTACTGCAAATCTTCAGCCCAAGCCTCAAAATCCTCAGTGTGGCACAAGGAGGCCAAAATTTAAGAACGTTGATTTCTTCACTGAGCATCATTTCTTCACTAATGGAAACCCTTATGACTCAGCAAGACTAAGGCGCAAGTGGTTTTGGACTGCAAATCAGATGAACTTTTATGCCTCTATACTGTTTGACAAGGACAAAGTTTTCCAACACAAGCAAATTTCTCATGTAGATATGGAGTCCATCCATGCTTTCAACCAGTTCTGAATGCTCTTCACGAAGCCGGACTCCTCAGTTTCTGTGCTGATATTTGTGATTGGAATGAAGAGCTAATTCTTCAGTTTTATGCAACTCTGCACCTCGCTGGCAATGTCACAGATGTCAATTCATGGGTTCTGGACTAGATGACTTTAAGCACTCACTACAAAGCTCCGGCCTCTAAATTACTTCATGCCATCCCAATCTGTCCCCCTGTAGAAGGTGCAAGGCTCATGTATGAGGAACCTGAACTTCAAATCATCTCATGCCAGTGTTGATGAAGCCTTTGTGACTAGGCCAAGCTCCAAGAACCACTTTCCTCGTGAAATATTTACTCTATGTGCCAAGGACTATCTACCACATATTGACCAAAACCCTCAGTCCAATCAAAGGCCACAACTCTAAAGAAGAAGAAGTTATTGGCATCATGAAGAATCTATTGTTCAACATCATACATGGTATTCCCATTAACTATAATGATTTCTTCATGAGGACTTTGGCCAATGTTGCACTATCGACATTCGAATTGAAGCCCTATGCTCCTTAGATAATGAAATTCATCAGAACCAGGTCTTCAATTCCATACAAGGCTGTCGGAGTAAATCAACACGAGTAGCCCTATCTGCTCCCCATGACGTTTCAAGACTTCAGGGCCGGCTGCGCCCCTCGAGCATCAAAGGCAAGGGGCCGCCTTCTTATGGCCGGCTGGTCCGAGCGGCCGACTGCAGGAAGGCGGCCAGGCCCAAAGAGCAGCCCCAGAGTGGGCCGACTCCTAGCAGACGGCCACCAGAGTGACTGACTCCTAGCAGGCAGCCCACCGCCATACCATCAAAGTTTGCACCCACATGACGGCGATGAGACAGGGCGTGGCTATAGTGCGGCCTGCCACCCTCGAATCCCGGAGCGGGCGTGGTCGTAGTGCATCTATCGGACGGACATCCCTAGCCCGGCGCGGCACTGTTGCCACGCTGACCATGACATCAACCATGGCAGAGCAGCCATGCTCCCATGACGGGCTGTCAGTATGGCCCGCAGGTGGCAGGCCTACCTGTCGATGAGATACCAGGAGGCGGCATGCCCAGACCGGTCGGCGTAGGGGGAGGCCGGCTCCCAATAGCCGCCCCACCCTTTCCCTAGAAGTTTGTGCACCATTAACCAGATAAGACGGGGTGTGGCTACAGTGAACGCCCACTAGGCGGTGGTACTATAGCCACGCTCTCCCCGACCAAGCCACCGTCATCATGGGCAAGGCTACAGTGATGAGTAGCCGACAGGGCCCACAGGCGGTGGGCCTAACTTGTCGAACGAGAGCCCGGCAGCCGGCGAGACCCACCAGTCAGCGGGCCCCAGCGGCCGGCGGAGAAGCCGGCAAGCATAGACACTGACGCCCTGGGCCTACACCCAACTGGATTACCATTATACCCCTGGGGGGTAGGCCTATATAAACCCTCCAGGCCACCCATGCAAAGGGTTGAGCTCTTAGAGTACACACACACATATAGAGAGAGGAGTAGAGCTAGCCTTGCCCTTCTTCCTCCTCTAGCTGGAAAGCTCAAGGAGCAAACCTGTAGCTACTTGTTGATCTAGTGATCATGCAGAGACCCCGCAGAGCAGGACTAGGGGTGTTATCTCCTAGGAGAGCCCCGAACCTGGGTAAGATTCGTCGGCGTGCATGTCTACGCCTTATCCCGTTTCAAGGCACCAACAACGTCTTACTAGCTCCCACAATGATTAGCCATCCTTTGGCATATGTCACACCAACCACCCGACATTTGGCACCCATCGTGGGGCTAGGTGCACCGTCGTCCGGAGACCTGCTCTGGGCGGGAACCCTGTTCCTCCCTGGCGAGCGCAGCCAGCCCGGCATGCCTGGTGGCGTTTTCACCGACGCGATGTGTGGCGTCGAAGCCGCCTACGCAGCAAGCTGCCTCGTTGACCTCATCGGCGGGATCCGCCTCTCCGACAAGCCCGTGCCAGGCATGGGCCCAGCCAGCTCCGAGAGCTGCCTCATCGACCTCCTTAGCAAGCTTGACATTGCCAGCGAGCCCACCTCTGACTTGGAGTCGATCGGCTCCACCCGACCCGATGCTTATCGACTCCGATACGGCATCCCTCGACCCCTTCCCCACCAACGTGGTGGTCATCGATGACCCACTCCCTCGTGCCAACAGCAGTGGCAGCACCGTCACCGAGGTGCCCGTCATCAGCCACAGCGCAGCATCCGACGGTGGCGCCCATGACCCACTGCAAGCCATGATGCGGGGCCTGTCGGCGCCCATCACAAGCAACGCCAACGCCGAGACGCTGGAGGCCCACCGCCTTGCGCTCATCGAGAGCGGCAAGAAGCTGGCCACTATGAGACGCCTCACTGAGGCCTATCAGCGCGAGGTTGATCGTGCCGTCTGTGGCACGCCGGCTACTGGTGGGCCTAGCCGCCTGGGCATTGTCAAACAGCGCGGTGCAACCATCGCCAGCATGCTGGGTGCCGACCGCCCGGTCTACATGATACGTCTCCAACGTATCTATAATTTTTGATTGCTCCATGCTACTTTATCTATTGTTTTAGGCAATATTGGGCTTTATTATCCACTTTTATATTATTTTTGGGAGTAACCTATTTACCGGAGGCCCAGCCCAGATTTGCTGTTTTATGCCTATTTCAGTGTTTCGAGGAAAAGGAATATCAGACGGAGTCAAAACGGAACGAAATCAACTAGAGAAGTTATTTTTGGAAGGAAACCCACCTGATGAACTTGGACCCCACGTCAGAAGATACGGGAGGTGCTCACGAGGGTGGGGGTCGCGCCCTCCCCCCTTGGGCGCGCCCCCCTGCCTCGTGGGGCCCCCGTAGCTCCACCGACGTTCCCCCTGCACTCATATATACCTACGTACCCTAAAACTTCCAGAACAGAAGATAGATCGGGAGTTCCTCTGCCGCAAGCCTCTGTAGCCACCAAAAACCAATCGGGACCCTGAGGCCATCTTCATCATCCCGGCGCTATCCATGACGAGGAGGGAGTAGTTCACCCTCGGGGCTGAGGGTATGTACCAGTAGATATGTGTTTGATCTCTCTCTCTCGTGTTCTCTCTCGTGTTCTTCTATGGCACGATCTTGATGTATCCAGAGCTTTGCTATTGTAGTTGGATCTTATGATGTTTCTCCCCCTCTACTCTCTTGTGATGAATTGAGTTTCCCCTTTGAAGTTATCTTATCAGATTGAGTCTTTTATGAACACTTGATGTATGTCCTGCGTGGGATAACCGTGGTGACAATGGGTTATTCTATTGATCCACTTGATGTACATTTTGGTGATCAACTTGCGGGTTTCGTGACACTTGGGAACCTATGCATAGGGGTTGGCCCACGTTCTTGACTCTCCGATAGAAACTTTGGGGCACTCTTTGAAGTACTTTTATGTTGGTTGGATGAATCTGAGATTGTGTGATGCATATCGTATAATCATGCCCACGGATACTTGAGGTGACAATGGAGTATCTAGGTGACATTAGGGTTTTGGTTGATTTGTATCTTAAGGTGTTATTCTAGTACGAACTCTTTTATAGATTGATCCGAAAGAATAGCTTTGTGGTGGTTTCGTACCCGACCATAATCTCTACATTTGTTCTCCGCTATTAGTGGCTTTGGAGTGACTCTTTGTTGCATGTTGAGGGCTTGTCATATGTTCTATCTATGTTATTAGTGAGAGAACTTACACTAGTGAAAGTATGAACCCTAGGCCTTGTTTCCTATCATTGCAATACCATTTACGCTCACTTTTACCGCTTGCTACCTTGCTGTTTTTATTATTTCGGATTACAAAAACACATATCTACTATATATTTTGCACTTGTATCTTCATCTCTTCGTCGAACTAGTGCACCTATACAATTTGCCATTGTATTGGGTGTGTTGGGGACACAAGAGACTTTTTGTTATTTGGTTGCAGGGTTGCTTGAGAGAGACCATCTTCATCCTACGCCTCCTACGGATTGATAAACCTTAGGTCATCCACTTGAGGGAAATTTGCTACTGTCCTACAAACATGTGCACTTGCAGGCCCAACAACGTCTACAAGAAGAAGATTGTGTAGTAGACATCAAGCTCTTTTCTGGCGCCGTTGCCGGGGAGGTTAGCACTTGAAGGTATATCTTTAGATCTTGCAATCGAATCTTTTTGTTTCTTGTTTTAGCACTAGTCTAGTTTATAAAAGAAAATTACAAAAAAATGGAGTTGAGTTTGTCTCATACGGTTCACCTTTTTAATATCTTTCGTGAGTATGATGGAAAGGATAATTGTGCTCAAGTACTAGAAGAAGAAATCTATAGAATGTTTTTATATGATGAGCATGATTGCAATGTTGTTAGTATGAATTCCTTGAATATCCATGATGCTAATGATATGCAAAGCCACAAGCTTGGGGAAGCTATGTTTGATGAAGATGATATTTTTTGTCCCCCAAGCTTTGATGAGCAAATTTACTATGATGAAAGCATGCCTCCTATCTATGATGATTATTGTGATGATACGTATGCTATAAAAAAGAAGTTTGCTTATGTCGAGAGTAGAAAATTTTCTATGCTTATAGATCATGAAAAGAATGCTTTAGGTGCTGGTTATATTGTTGAATTCATTCATTATGCTAATGAAAATTATTATGAGAGAGGAACATATGCTTGTAGGAATTGCAATAGTGTCAAGTTTCCTCTCTATGTGCTTAAAATCTTGAAGTTATGCTTGTTGTGCCATCCTATGCTAGTTGATTATTGTTCCCATAAGTTGTTTGCTCACAAAATCCCTATGCATAGGAAGTGGATTAGACCTAAATGTGCTAGTCATATGCTTCATGATGCTCCCGTTATGTTTCAATTCCTATCTTTTATGTGAGCATCATTGCCATCATCATGCCTAGCTAAAAGGCATTAAAGAAAAGTGCTTGTTGGGAGACAACCCAATATTTATCCTTACTGGTGTTTGTGTGTCCACATGATTATTCTACTGTAGTAATCATGTTTTATAGCTTTTGTTTCAATAAAGTGCCAAGTAGAACCTTTGGGAAGACTTGGGTGAAGTTTATGTGATCTTGCTGTGAAAAACAGAAACTTTAGCGCTCACGAGATTAGCTGCCATTGTTTACTGGAGAGTGCTTTTAGGTTGATTCTTTTTGCAGATGATTAATAGACAAATTCCCCAGGTCCAGCAATTTATTTCATATTTTGAGGTTCCAGAAGTATACGTTTGATACAGATTACTACAGACTGTTCTGTTTTTGACAGATTCTGTTTTCTATGTGTTGTTTGCTTATTTTGATGCATCTATGGCTAGTATTAGGTGGTATGAACCATAGAGAAGTTAGAATACATTATATATTACACCAATATGAATTTAGAATTAGTTCATTACAGTACCTAAGTGGTGGTTTTATTTTCTTATACTAACGGAGCTTACGAGTTTTGTGTTGAGTTTTGTGTGGTTGAAGTTTTCAAGTTTTGGGTAAAGATTCGATGGACTATGGAATAAGGAGTGGCAAGAGCCTAAGCTTGGGGATGACCAAGGCACCCCAAGGTAATATTCAAGGACAACCAAGTAACTAAGCTTGGGGATGCCCCAGAAGGCATCCCCTCTTTCGTCTTCGTCTATCGGTAACCTTACTTGGAGCTATATTTTTATTCGCCACATGATATGTATTTTGCTTGGAGCGTCATTTTCTTTTGTTAGTATTTGCTTTCTTTTATTTAGAATAATGTTTTTCATCTTTAGTTTCAATAAAAAAGTCAAGGATAGCCTTTGCCATGCTTATTTTGCTAGTATACATGTTGCTGTTTGAAAACAGAAAGTTTACCGCTGTTGCAAAAATTCCCTAGAAAAGTCAGAGAGTGGTATAATGTTGAATCTTTTTTCATATTGAGCTCTGATAAATTTATTACAGTGTGAATTTTAGTTCATAATTTTTGGAGTTAGGTAAGTATGATGACTCTTGCATTCTTTACAGACTGTACTGTTTTGGCAGATTGCTGTTATGGTTGCATTGTTTGCATATGTTTGCTTGTTTAATGATTCTATTTGAAGATAGGGCTATTAAATATGCAGAGGCATTTAGTATTCAATGTTGAATAATTATTTTAGTGATTTGTTACAGTAGAAAATGATAAGGTTTTGCATTGGTTTATACTAACCTATCTCACGAGTTCTTGTTGAGTTTGTTGTGAATGAAGCTTTTGATAAAAAGAGAAACCATGATATGCGAGGAATTAAGGAGACACAAAAGTTCAAGCTTGGGGATGCCCAAGGCACCCCAAGATAATATTTCAAGAAGTCTCAAGCATCTAAGCTTGGGGATGCCCCGGTAGGTATCCCACCTTTCTTCTTCAACAACTATCGGTTAGTATCGGTTGAGCCTAAGTTTTTGGTTCTTCACATGAGTTGTGCTATCCTTGCAATGTAGTTTTCTTTACCTTTTCTTTCTGTTTGAATAAAGTATCAAGATCTGAAATTATAAAATGAGAGAGAGTCTTCGCATAGTTGCATAATTATTTAGCTACTCATTGATCTTCACCTATATCTTTCGGAGTCGTTTGTTGTTGCTCTAGTGCTTCACTTATAGCTTTTAGAGCATGGTGGTAGTTTTATTTTGGAGAAATAGTTGAACTCTCACACTTCACTTAGATTATTTTGAGAGTCGTAGCATGGTAATTTGCTTAAATAATCATAATATACTTGGTATTCAAGATATGTGAAACTTTCTTTTGAGTGAATTGAATACTAAGATAAGTTTGATGCTTGATAATTGTTTTGAGATATGAAGATGGTGATATTAGAGTCATGCTAGTTGAGTAGTTGTGAATTTAAAGAATACTTGTGTTGAAGTTTGTGACTCCCGTAGCATGCACGTATGGTGAACCGTTATGTGATGAACTCGGAGCATGATTTATTTATTGATTGTCTTCCTTATGAGTGGCGGTCGGGGACGAGCGATGGTCTTTTCCTACCAATCTATCCCCCTAGGAGCATGCGCGTAATACTTTGCTTTGATAACTTCTAGATTTTCGCAATAAGTATATGAGTTCTTTATGACTAATGTTGAGTCCATGGATTATACGCACTTTTTCCCATCCTTCCACCATTGCTAGCCTCTCTAGTACCGCGCACTTTTCGCCGATATCATACACCCACCATATACCTTCCCCAAAACAGCCACCATACCTACCTGTCATGGCATTTCCATAGCCATCCCGAGATATATTGCCATGCAACTTTCCACCGTTCCGTTTATTATGACATGCTCCATCATTGTCATATTGCTAGCATGATCATGTAGTTGACATCATATTTGTGGCAAGGCCACCATTCATAATTCTTTCATACATGTCACTCATGATTCATTGCATATCCCGGTACACCGCCAGAGGCATTCATATAGAGTCATATTTTGTTCTAAGTATCGAGTTGTAATTGTTGAGTTGTAAGTAAATAAAAGTGTGATGATCATCATTATTAGAGCATTGTCCTGGTGAGGAAAGGATGATGGAGACTATGATTCCCCCACAAGTCGGGATGAGACTCCGGACGAAAAAATATATAAAAGAGGCCAAGGAAGCCCAAATAAAAAAAGGAGGCCATAAAAAAAGGCCCAAATAAAAAAAATAACAAAAATATGAGAGAAAAAGAGAGAAGGGACAATGCCACTATCCTTTTACCACACTTGTGCTTCAAAGTAGCACCAAGATCTTCATGATAGAGAGTCTCTCATTTTGTCACTTTCATATACTAGTGGGAATTTTTCATTATAGAACTTGGCTTGTATATTCTAATGATGGGCTTCCTCAAAATGCCCTAGGTCTTCGTGAGCAAGCGAGTTGGATGCACACCCACTTAGTTTCTTTTGTAGAGCTTTCATATACTTATAGCTCTAGTGCATCCGTTGCATGGCAATCCCTACTCACTCACCTTGATATCTATTGATGGGCATCTCCATAGCCCGTTGATACGCCTAGTTGATGTGAGACTATCTTCCCTCTTTTTTGTCTTCTCCACAACCACCATTCTATTCCACATAGTGCTATATCCATGGCTCATGCTAATGTATTGCGTGAAGATTGAAAAAGTTTTGAGAATGTCATAAGTATGAAACAATTGCTTGGCTTGTCATTGGGGTTGTGCATGATTTAAATATTTTATGTGGGGAAGATGGAGCATAGCCAGACTATATGATTTTGTAGGGATAACTTTATTTAGCCATGTTATTTTGAGAAGACATGATTCCTTTGATTAGTATGCTTAAAGTATTATTATTTTTATGTCAATATGAACTTTTGTCTTGAATCTTTCGAATCTGAATATTCATATCACAATTAAGAAGATTTACATTGAAATTATGCCAAAGTATCACTCCACATCAAAAATTCTTTTTTATCATTTACCTACTCGAGGACGAGCAGGAATTAAGCTTGGGGATGCTTGATACGTCTCCAACATATCTTTAATTTTTGATTGCTCCATGCTACTTTATCTACTGTTTTAGGCAATATTGGGCTTTATTATCCACTTTTATATTATTTTTGGGACTAACCTATTAACCGGAGGCCCAGCCCAGATTTGCTGTTTTATGCCTATTTCAGTGTTTCGAGGAAAAGGAATATCAGATGGAGTCAAAACGGAATGAAATCAACTGGAGAAGTTATTTTTGGAAGGAAACCCACCTGATGGACTTGGACCCCATGTCAGAAGATACGGGAGGTGCTCACGAGGGTGGGGGCGCGCCCTCCCCCCCTGGGCGCGCCCCCCTGCCTCGTGGGGCCCCCGTAGCTCCACCGGCGTTCTCCCTACACCCATATATACCTACGTACCCTAAAACTTCTAGAACAAAAGATAGATCGGGAGTTCCGCTGCCGCAAGCCTCTGTAGCCACCAAAAACCAATCGGGGCCCTGTTCTGGCACCCTGCCAGAGGGGGATCCCATCAGCGGAGGCCATCTTCATCATCCCGGCGCTATCCATGATGAGGAGGGAGTAGTTCACCCTCGGGGCTGAGGGTATGTACCAGTAGCTATGTGTTTGATCTCTCTCTCTCTCGTGTTCTTCTATGGCACGATCTTGATGTATCCCGAGCTTTGCTATTGTAGTTGGATCTTATGATGTTTCTCCCCCTCTACTCTCTTGTGGTGAATTGAGTTTCCCCTTTGAAGTTATCTTATCAGATTGAGTCTTTTATGAACACTTGATGTATGTCTTGCGTGGGATAACCGTGGTGACAATGGGTTATTCTAGTGATCCACTTGATGTACGTTTTGGTGATCAACTTGCGGGTTTCGTGACACTTGGGAACCTATGCATAGGGGTTGGCACACGTTCTTGACTCTCCGATAGAAACTTTGGGGCACTCTTTGAAGTACTTTTATGTTGGTTGGATGAATCTGAGATTGTGTGATGCATATCATATAATCATGCCCACGGATACTTGAGGTGACAATGGAGTATCTAGGTGACATTAGGGTTTTGGTTGATTTGTATCTTAAGGTGTTATTCTAGTACGAACTCTTTTATAGATTGATCCGAAAGAATAGCTTTGTGGTGGTTTTGTACCCGACCATAATCTCTATGTTTGTTCTCCGCTATTAGTGGCTTTGGAGTGACTCTTTGTTGCATGTTGAGGGCTTGTCATATGTTCTATCTATGTTATTATTGTTGAGAGAACTTACACTGGTGAAAGTATGAACCCTAGGCCTTGTTTCCTATCATTGCAATACCATTTACGCTCACTTTTACCGCTTGCTACCTTACTGTTTTTATTATTTCAGATTACAAAAACCCATATCTACTATCTATTTTGCACTTGTATCTTCATCTCTTCGCCGAACTAGTGCACCTATACGATTTGCCATTGTATTGGTTGTGTCGGGGACACAAGAGACTTTTTGTTATTTGGTTGCAGGGTTGCTTGAGAGAGACCATCTTCATCCTACACCTCCTACGGATTGATAAACCTTAGGTCATCCACTTGAGGGAAATTTGCTACTGTCCTACAAACCTGTGCACTTGCAGGCCCAACAACGTCTACAAGAAGAAGCTTGTGTAGTAGACATCACTATGCCACGCCCATCGAGAACCTGCGTGCTGCCCAGGCGGCAGCAGACGAGCTAGAAACCCTGGATGGCGATGAGCGACGCTACATGACGGAGCGCGTTCGACAGCTCATTGGCACGGCGGACATGCAACAAGAAGCCGGCGCGCGCACCGAGAATCCTTCTCCCCCCTCCCACCGAGAGCATGGCGCGACCTCCCAGACGCTGACTGAGGCGGCGCCCGCGACTAAAGAGACAGAGAGTCGGCTGCTAGCCGCACTCGGACGTGCCTGACCATCGAGCGCGACCAAGATGGTCGCCCACGAGCTGTGGAGCGGTGGGACAATTGTCCGCCTGCCTCTCCGCCTTGCAGGGAACGGTACGCCTTCCCGCCGCCTGTTGAGCACCCGACACTTAGCGGCCGGCTACGCCGCCATGAAGGAATCGGAGAAAATGACACCCGCCATTGGATCGACCGCCTGGCGCGATCCCTGGCGCTAGAAGAAGAGGATGCGATTGGTCCGCCTTGTTTTGGCCCCCGCATTCGCAACGAGCCCTTCCCCAAAGGGTTCTCTCTCCCAAGAGACACACCCACAGACAATGGCTCGGTGAAGCCAGAAGACTGGCTGGTCGACTACTCCACCGCAGTCAGCATAGCAAATGGCAACAAGCGTGTTACCGTGAAGTACGTCCCCCTCATGCTTCAGGGCACGGCGCGCACTTGGCTGAACAACCTCAAGCCCTATAGTGTCAACAGCTAGGTGGATTTCACTGAAGTCTTCATCCGCAACTTCACCAGCACATAGAAGCGGGCGCCTAAGCCTCGCCAGCTCTCTCTGTGCGTCCAAGGCCCAGTCGAGTCCAGCCGCAACTACCTGACGTGGTGGGCCGAGCTCCGCAACTCCTGCGAAGGAGTGCATGAGGTGCAAGCCGTAGAATACTTCACCACCGGGTGCAGAGAAGGCACCCTGATCAAGCACCAACTCCTCTGCGATGAGCCGACTACACTCGACGAGCTGCTGATCATAGCAGACAAGTACGCCATTGCCGACTCCTCGATGAAGTCGGAGCTTTGGGTGAACGCCTCTGGAAAGGTGCTTCTTCCGGCTCCCAGAACGCCGGCTGGCGACACCATTCGGCGGCCGCAGCAGAATGACAACAAGCACAAGGCCCGATGCCGGCTTCCACCAGCCGGCAGGTGGCAATAGTCGAAGATCAGCAGCCTGAGGGGCAGCCCATGCCCAAGCGTCAGAAAGGCGGCAAGCCGGCTTGGCAACCCGCCTTTTCCTATGAGAAAACCCTTGATGCACCCTGAAAATTCCACAGCGGCGTGAAGCCATCCAATCACACCACCTGAAAAGTTCCACTGGCTCACCCGAATCTCCAAGGGCGAGGGGTTGTTGTCTCCTCTGCCTGCTGGCCAGCCGCCTCTGGCTCCTCAGCAGCCGGCGGCCCGCCCAGCAGCCGGCGCCATCCAAGATGAATTCCTTGAAGAACACGGAGCCTACATCGTCTTCACAAGCCAGGCTAATGATAGGCGCAGCAGGCGCCAGTAGCACCAAGAGGTCAATGTTGTCGCCTCTAAGGTCCCAGAGTTCACGCACTAGTCTGAGAAGCCCATCAGCTGGATGATACGTCTCCAACGTATCTATAATTTATGAAGTATTCGTGCTATTATATTATCTGTTTTGGATGATTATGGGCTTTATTATACACTTTTATATTATTTTTGGGACTAACCAATTAACCGGAGGCCCAGCCCAAATTGTTGTTTTCTTGCCTATTTCAGTGTTTCGAAGAAAAGGAATATCAAATGGAGTCCAAACGGAATGAAACCTTCAAGAGAGTTATTTTTGGAACAGAAGCAATCCAGGAGACTTGGAGTAGACGTCAGGGCAGCTTCGAGGTTGCCACGAGGCAGGGAGGCGCACCCTACCCCCTGGGCGTTCCCCCACCCTCGTGGCCCCCTCGTGGCTCCCCTGACCGACTTCTTTCGCCTATATATATATATATATATATATATATATATATATATATATATATCCATATACCCTAATAACATCGGGGAGCACCATAGATCGGGAGTTCCGCCGCCGCAAGCCTCTGTAGCCACCAAAAACCTCTCGGGAGGCCGTTCCGGCACCTGCCGGAGGAGGAATCCATCAGCGGTAGCCATCTTCATCATCCCGGTGCTCTCCATGACAAGGAGGGAGTAGTTCACCCTCGGGGCTGAGGGTATGTAGCAGTAGCTATGTGTTTGATCTCTCTCTCTCAAGTTCTTGAGGTGATTCGATCTTGATGTATCGCGAGCTTTGATATTATAGTTGGATCTTATGATGTTTCTCCCCCTCTACTCTCTTGCGATGAAATGAGTTTTCCCCTTGAAGTTATCTTGTCGGATGGAGTCTTTAAGGATTTGAGAACAGTTGATGTATGTCTTGCCGTGCTTATCTGTGGTGACCATTGGATATTCACGTGATCTACTTGATGTATGTTTTGGTGATCAACTTGAGGGTTCCGTAACATTGTGAACTTATGCATAGGGGTTGGCACACGTTTTCTTCTTGACTCTCCGGTAGAAACTTCGGGGCACTCTTCGAAGTACTTTGTGTTGGTTGAATAGATGAATCTGAGATTGTGTGATGCATATCGTATAATCATGCCCACGGATACTTGAGGTGACATTGGAGTATCTAGGTGACATTAGGGTTTTGGTTGATTTATGTCTTAAGGTGTAATTCTAGTACGAACTCTATGACAGATCGAGCGGAAAGAATAGCTTCGTGTTATTTTACTACAGACTCTTGAATAGATCGATCAGAAAGGATAACTTTGAGGTGGTTTTGTACCCTACAATAATCTCTTCATTTGTTCTCTGCTATTAGTGACTTTGGAGTGACTCTTTGTTGCATGTTGAGGGATATTTATATGATCCAATTATGTTATTATTGTTGAGAGAACTTGCACTAGTGAAAGTATGAACCTTAGGCCCTGTTTCCTAGCACTGCAATACCGTTTATGCTCACTTTTTCCACTTGTTACCTTGCTGTTTTTATATTTACAGATTATAAATACTCATATCTACCATCCATATTGCACTTGTATCACCATCTCTTCGCCGAACTAGTGCACCTATACAATTTACCATTGTATTGGGTGTATTGGGGACACAAGAGACGCTTTGTTATTTGGTTGCAGGGTTGCTTGAGAGAGACCATCTTCATCCTACGCCTCCCACGGATTGATAAACCTTAGGTCATCCACTTGAGGGAAATTTGCTACTATCCTACAAACCTCTGCACTTGGAGGCCCAGCAATGTCTACAAGAAGAAGGTTGCGTAGTAGACATCAAGCTCTTTTCTGGCGCCGTTGCCGGGGAGGTGAGTGCTTGAAGGTATATCTTTAGATCTTGCAATTTAATCTTTTTGTTTCTTGTTTTATCACTAGTTTAGTCTATAAAAGAAAACTACTACAAAAAAATGGAATTGAGTTTGCCTCATACGCTTCATCTTTTTAATATCTTTCATGAGAATGATAGAAAGGAAAATTGTTCTCAAGTGCTAGAAGAAGAAGTCTATAAAATGTTTGGCACAAAATCTTTGAATGATGAACATGATTGCAATGTTGTTAGTACGAACTCTTTGAATATCCATAGTACTAATGATGATTGCACTAGTCATGATGAAAATGTCTCTTATAAGCATGTCAACTTTTGTGGAGTGCATAGAGTTTGCAAGTACATACCAAATAGAGAAGATAGATTTTGCAAAAGGCATAAGTATTTAGAAACTAAATGGTTGCAAGAAAGGCTAGATGTGAGTGCTGAAAATTTAAAATTTCTTTACCATACTTGTGAACTTTGCAATGAACATGGTCATTTAAATCTCCGATGCAAATTGTTTCATGATCGAATCGTGTCCAAAAATTGTGATGACTTGATTTCCCTTGCACATCATAATGAACTTAGTTTGCTTTTGGGTTATGAAGCAATGAAACATGCAACTAAGCATATTCCAGAATATAACCTTGAGAAATTCCTTGATATTGATCTAGAGGAAATTTATATGTATTGTATGGTGAATTGCATTGAAAATCCTTATATTGCCAATTACATAAATAAAAGAAAACAAATAGAATATGAAGAGAATACTAATGAAAGGGAATAGACTTCCCAATATCCTCCTATTATTTCTTATGATGAATCAGGTAATGAGGAGGAGCTTTCTATTCAACCAATCTCATTAATAAAGAGCTCAAAAAAGAGGATTAAACCCACACATGATGTGAAGAAGAAAAAGAAAAGATGGAGAAGCAAAGGTAGAAAGGTATCCCTCTCAAATGATGTTGCTCCTATTACTCATTGTGATGATGATAATTGCTATACTATTGGTGCTATCCATACTATTAATGATGAGAGTGATTATGCTTATGATATAAAAGGCCCAAGCTTGGGGATGCTATGTTTGAGAATGACATGTTTGAGAATATATTTGCTGCAATTAATGTTTGTCCTAAGCTTAGGGATGCTACATTTAATGAAGATGATATTTTTACCCTCCCAAGTTCTGATGAGTAAATTTATTATGATGATAGCATGCCTCCTATTTATGATGGTTATATTGATAAAAGTGGGTTTGGAAGAGTGTCAACTTTAGGAAGTAATGATCCCACTATTTTGGAGGGTGTTGAATCTTATAATATTTATGAAAGTGGATTTGGAGAGGTCATGACTTTATTTAGTGATGAATCCACTATTTTTGGAAGAGGTTTGAACTGATTATGATGAGAACAAAGTTGCTACTTATGATGATTATTATGATGAAACTTATGCTATAAAAAGTAGTGATGATTATATCTATAAAACTTGTCATGGTTATGATTACCATTTTTCTGAACATTACTCTTTTAATATGGAAATAATTTATAGTATTCAAGTCTCTTATGATACTCCCACTATTCCAAATGAGAAGAATTTGCTTATGTGGAGAGTAGTAAAATTTCAATGCTTGTGCATCATGAAAATAATGCTTTATGTGATGGTTATATTGTTTAATTCATTCATGATGCTACTGAAAATTATTATAAGGGAGGAACATATGCTTTTAGGAATTGCAATAATATCAAGTTTCCTCTCTATGTGCTTAAAG
Source organism: Triticum aestivum (assembly GCF_018294505.1). Lineage (NCBI taxonomy): Eukaryota > Viridiplantae > Streptophyta > Magnoliopsida > Poales > Poaceae > Triticum > Triticum aestivum. The sequence continues at coordinate 439,221,158 of NC_057798.1, forward strand.
TTTTAAAGTTATGCTTGTTTTGCCTTCCTATGCTAGTTGATTATTGTTCCGATAAGTAGTTTGCTCACAAAATCCCTATTCATAGGAAGTGGGTTAGGCTTAAATGTGATAGTCATATGCTTCATGATGCTCCCGTTATGTTTCAATTCTTATCTTTTATGTGAGCATCATTGAAATCATCATGCCTAGCTAAAAGGCATTAAAGAAAAGCGCTCGTTGAGAGACAACCCAATATTTACCCTTACTATTTTTGTGTGTCCACATGATTATGCTACTGTAGTAATCATGTTTTATAGTTTTTGTTTTAATAAAGTTCCAAGTAAGACCTTTAGGATAGCTTATGGTGATAGTTGTGGTGATCCTGCTGAAAATCAGAAACTTATGAACCCAGTAAATTAGTTTTGATAATTCACAAAAATGGGATTTTGGTCTGATTATTTTTGATATGGATTGGTACACAAATTTGTCAGGTGTTCCTAATTTGGTAGGATGTTTCGAGTTCCAGAAGTATATGTTTGATACAGATTACTACAGACTGTTCTGTTTTTGACAGATTCTGTTTTCTATATGTTGTTTGCTTAGTTTGATGAATCTATGAGTAGTATCGGAGGGTATGAACCATAGAGAAGTTGGAATACAGTATATATTACACCAATATGAATTTAGAATGAGTTAACAACAGTACCTAAGTGGTGGTTTTATTTTCTTATACTAACGGAGCTTACGAGTTTTCTGTTGAGTTTTGTGTTGTGAAGTTTTCAAGTTTTGGGTAAAGATTCGATGGGATATGGAATAAGGAGTGGCAAGAGCCTAAGCTTGGGGATGCCCAAGGCACCCCAAGGTAATATTCCAGGACAACCAAGATCCTAAGCTTGGGTATGCCCCGGATGGCATCCCCTCTTTCGTCTTCGTTCATCAGTAACTTTACTTGGAGCTATATTTTTATTCACCACATGATATGTGTTTTTCTTGGAGCGTCATTTTGTTTTATTTTGTTTTTATTGCTGTTTGAATAAAATCTCAAGATCTAAAATTCTTAAATGAGAGTGAGTCTTCACATAGTTACATAATTATTTAACTACTCATTGGTCTTCCCTTATATCTTTTTTGGAGTAGTTTGTCATCTACTCGTGTGCTTCACTTATATCCTATGAGTAAATGGTTGAATGATTTGAATATCATAAATCTGAAATTATATATGTTTCATATGATTACCCCATGGGGAGTAATGACTTCACATATAAGAATTAAAGGTGGTAAATTTATTGAAAGTTAGCAAACATAGTATTGGTCACTTGAACAATTCATGAAAGAATATTGAAGGAAGAGAGATTTCACATATAAATATACTATCTTGGACATCTTCTATGATTGTGAGCCCCATTAATTATTTTCAAACCTGAGCAAATTAGTTGAAGTTGGACAAGGAAGACAACATAATTAATTATGCTTGGGTATTATTTGTATAGAAGTTATATTGTTATAGATCCTCCAACATGTGGTGCTTGTTGTTTAGAATCCTTTGCTAGCCAAAATATCTGTACTAAGCGGGAATACTACTTGTGCATCCAAATTCCTTGAACCAAGTTTCTTCCATGAGTGTCCACCATATCTACCTATATGTGGTATTTACCGGCCGTTCCAAGTAAATTTGCATGTGCCAAACTCTAAACCTTCAAATAATAATCTGTTTTGTATGCCCGAATCGCTCATGTATCGACTAGGGGCTGTCAGTATCTTCCATGCTAGGTGGGTTATTCTCACGATGACTGGACTTCGCTCATCATTCACGAGAAAAATGGCTGGTAACTGGGATGCCCAGTCCCATGATCAAAAGATCAAAATCAAATCAAAATAATTGCAAACAAAACTCCCCCATGATTGTTGTTAGTTGGAGGCACCCGTTATTTCGGGCAAGCCATGGATTGATGATTGTTGGTGGAGGGGGAGTAAAAACTTTACCATTCTGTTTGGGAACCGCCTATAATGTATCTAGTATGGAAGATATTGGGAACTCTTGGTTGTTATGTTGACAATGAAAGCATACCTCTCAAAATTATTTTCATCTCTGTTTAAAAGCTTCGAGCTCTGGCACCTCTGCAAATCCCTGCTTCCCTCTGCGAAGGGCCTATCTTTTACTTTTATGCAAGAGCTAGTAGCATTCCTTCTCATTCCAACCTACTCTTTAGTTGGCAAGCATCATGTGATGGGGAAAGATCTAAGCATATATGGCCATTCAAATATATTTGATCATGAATTATTATTGTTGACAATTATCTATATGATAAGTAAGTTGGGAGGCGAAACATTAAGCCCCTATCTTTCTCTGTGTTCGATGGATGCTATTTGTTCTAAAAAATATGCTTTGAGTGGTAGCAGTCATGGAAGACTATATGATAGTTGAGTATGTGGAATTTGCTAAATCAAAGCTCTAACATAGACCCTTCCTGAAAATAAGATGAATTGCAATTGTTTGATGGATGAGAACAAAGTTTGCTAGTTTGCAAGAAAGTTTATGGTCTATGCTTTAACATTTGAATAGCTTGTTACTTGATCATGAGAAGTTTTTATGAGATGAACTACTGTTATGACATATGATGATGCTAGAAAAGGTGATTGAAATTATCATTGATCAAACTTGTGCACCTGCTAGCATTCACACTTCATAAATTATTTCTTTTATCATTTACCTACTCGAGGACGAGCAGGAATTAAGCTTGGGGATGCTGATACATCTCCAACGTATCTATAAATTATGAAGTATTCATGCTATTATATTATCTATTTTGGATGTTTATGGGCTTTATTATACACTTTTATATTATTTTTGGGACTAACCTATTAACCGGAGGCCCAACCCAAATTGTTGTTTTCTTGCCTATTTCAGTGTTTTGAAGAAAAGGATTATCAAACGGAGTCCAAATAGAATGAAACCTTTGGGAGAGTTATTTTTGGAACTGAAGCAACCCAGGAGACTTGGAGTAGACATCAGAGCAGCTTCGAGGTGGCCACGAGGCACGGAGGCGCGCCCTACCCCCCTGGGCGTGCCCCCCACCCTCGTGGGCCCCTCATGGCTCCCCTGACCGACTTCTTTCGCCTATATATATATATATATATATATATATATATATATATATATATATATATATAAACATCGGGGAGCACCATAGAACGGGAGTTCCGCCGCCGCAAGCCTCTGTAGCCACCAAAAACCTCTCGGGAGCCCGTTCCGGCACCCTGCCGGAGGGGGAATCCATCACCGGTGGACATCTTCATCATCCCGGCACTCTCCATGACAAGAAGGGAGTAGTTAACCCTCGGGGCTGAGGGTATGTACCAGTAGCTATGTGTTTGGTCTCTCTCTCTCTCTCGTGTTCTTGAGGTGATTCAATATTGATATATCGCGAGCTTTGCTATTATAGTTGAATCTTATGATGTTTCTCCCCCTCTACTCTCTTGTGATGAATTGTGTTTTCCCGTTGAAGTTAACTTGTCGGATTGAGTCTTTAAGGATTTGAGAACACTTGATGTATGTCTTGCCGTGCTTATCTGTGGTGACAATGGGATATTCACGTGATCTACTTGATGTATGTTTTCGTCTTGACTCTTCGGTAGAAACTTCGAGGCACTCTTCGAAGTACTTTGTGTTGGTTGAATAGATGAATCTGAGATTGTGTGATGCATATCGTATAATCATGCCCGCGGATACTTGAGGTGACATTGGAGTATCTAGGTGACATTAGGGTTTTGGTTGATTTGTGTCTTAAGGTGTTATTCTAGTACAAACTCTATGATAGATCGAATGGAAAGAATAGCTTCGTGTTATTTTACTATGGACTCTTGAATAGATCGATCAGAAAGAATAACTTTGAGGTGGTTTTGTACCCTACAATAATCTCTTTGTTTGTTCTCTGCTATTAGTGACTTTGGAGTGACTCTTTGTTGCATGTTGAGGGATAGTTATATGATCCAATTATGTTATTATTGTTGAGAGAACTTGCACTAGTGAAAGTATGAACCTTAGGCCTTGTTTCCTAGCATTGCAATACCGTTTACGCTCACTTTTGCCACTTGTTACCTTGCTGTTTTTATATTTCCAGATTACAAATACTCATATCACCATCCATATTGCACTTGTATCACCATCTCTTCGCCGAACTAGTGCACCTATACAATTTACCATTGTATTGGGTGTGTTGGGGACACAAGAGACTCTTTTTTATTTGGTTGTAGGGTTGCCTAAGAGAGACCATCTTTATACTACGCCTCCCATGGATTGATAAACCTTAGGTCATCCACTTGAGGGAAATTTTCTACTGTCCTACAAACCTCTGCACTTGGAGGCCCAACAACGTCTACAAGAAGAAGGTTGCGTAGTAGACATCACTGGAGCCGAGCTGACCACCCAGAGGTGATGCATTCTCCGGGTTCTTATGCCTTGGTGTTGCATGCCACCTTTGCAACAGAGAGGCGAGCTGCTTGATTCTCTCGAGTCCTGATAGATGGCGGTAGCAGCATCAACATCCTTTACCGCGATACCATGGACAAGCTGAACATCAAGACGAAGCAACTCCTGCCCAGTCGGACCATCTTCCATGGCATTGTACCCGGCCTTTCCTGCTCACCAATCGGCAAGATCAAGATAGATGTCCTCTTCGGAGACAAAGGTCACTTCCGCCGTGAAGCAGTTTTATTTGAAGTGGTGGACCTGGAGAGCCCTTATCATGCATTACTTGGCCGACCTGCTTTGGCCAAGTTCATGGATGTGCCTCATTATGCCTACCTCAAGATGAAGATGCCGGGAACCAAGGGCATCATCACCATAGTCGGAGACTACAAGAAGTCGTCTGCCTGCGCCGCAGAAAGCAGCCGGCTGGCCGAGTCCCTTGTGATTGCTGCAGAGAGGAAGCTCCTTGACCCGGTTGTGGCCATGGCTGGCAAGCAGCCGGACCTGTCACCAGACCCCAAGGAGTCGGAGACCCACGGCTCTTTCCAGCCGGCCAAGGAAACCAAGAAGATACCTTTGGACCCGGACCACCCGGAGAGGTTCGCTCTTGTAGGAACCAACCTGGACAGCAAATAGGAAAGTGAGCTCGTTGATTTCCTCCGTGAGAATCAGGATATCTTTGCATGGTCCCCCAAGGACATGTCGGGTGTTCCAACAGATTTCACCGAGCACAAGCTACATGTCAGAGCAGATGCAAAACCAGTGAAGCAACCCCTCTGCCGACTGTCGGAGGAGAAAAGAAGAATTGTTGGTGAAGAGATAGCCTAGCTTCTAGCAGCCGGCTTCATTACGGAGGTGTTCTTTCCAGAGTGGCTTGCCAATCCAGTCCTTGTACTGAAGAAGAACAACAAATGGCGCATGTGCATTGATTATACTAGCCTCAACAAAGCCTGCCCCAAAGATCCGTTTGCTTTTCCTCAGATTGATCAAGTGATAGACTCCACAGCCGGATGCGAGCTGTTGAGTTTCTTGGATGCCTACTCAGGGTACCACCAGATTAAGTTGGACCCAGCCGACCGCCTGAAGACCGCCTTCATCACACCATTCAAAGCCTTATGCTACCTGACCATGACATTCGGCTTGAGAAATGCTGGTGCCACTTTTCAGCATTGCATGCAGAAGTGTCTCCTCAAGCAGCTCGGCAGAAATGCCCACGTCTATGTAGATGATATTGTGGTGAAGACGGAGAAGCGCGGCACCCTGCTAGAAGACCTCAAGGAAAGATTTGACAATCTGCGCCACTTTTAGATCAAGCTCAACCCCGAGAAATGCGTCTTTGGAGTACCAACCGGCCAGCTCCTTGGTTTCCTGGTCTCTGAACGCAGCATTGAGTGCAACCCTGTGAAGATCAAAGCCATCGAGAGGATGGAGATACCCACTCGGTTGTGTGATGTCCAGAAATTCACCGGGTGCTTGGCGTCCCTCAGCCGCTTCATCAGTCAGCTGGGAGAGAAGGCTCTTCCCCTATACCAAATAAGGAAGAAAACCACTCACTTCGAGTGGAATGATCAGGCGGACAAAGCCTTTCACCAGCTGAAGAAGATGTTGACCACGCCGCCTGTCCTGGCGGCTCCGACTGACAAAGAGCCCATTCTCCTTTACATTGCCGCAACCAGCCGGGTGGTCAGCACAGTCATCGTGGTTCAGAGCCCAGAAGACGGAAGGGCACAGCTGGTCCAGAGGCCCGTGTATTATTTGAGCGAAGTACTGTCGGACTCAAAGCGGAACTATCCCCACTACCAAAAGATGTGATATGGCATGTATTTTGCCGCCAAGAAGCTCAAGCCATACTTTCGAGAGCACCCCATCATGGTTGTTTGCACTGCCCCACTTGCCGAGATCATGGGCAGCCGAGATGCTTCAGGCCGGGTGGCCAAGTGGGCCATCGAGCTGGCTCCTTATACCATCTTCTACCAGCCTCGCACCGCCATCAAGTCCCAAGTACTGGCCGACTTCCTTGTCGACTGGGCCGAGACCCAGTACCTGCCGCTAGCGCCAGACTCCACCCATTGGCGGATGCACTTTGATGGATCCAAGATGCGCACTGGTTTGGGAGCTGGCATCGTCCTCACCTCTCCCAAAGGCGACAAGATCAGATACACATTGCAAATCCACTTCGCCGCCTCCAACAATGTGGCCGAGTATGAGGCGCTCATACATGGGCTCCGGCTGGCCAAAGAACTCGGCATCCGCCAGATCCTGTGCTATGGTGACTCGGATTTGGTGGTCCAACAGCCGTCTAGCGAGTGGGATGCCAAAGATGCAAACATGGCAAGCTACCGCTTCCTCATCTGGAAACTCAATGGATATTTCAAAGGGTGCGAGTTCCTTCACGTGCCACAGGCTGACAACGAGCAAGCAGATGCCCTGGCACGAATCGGCTCCACCCGGCAAGCCATACGAGCCGGCGTCTCCCTTCAGTGCCTCCTCAAGCCGTCTATCAAGCCTTCGCTGGAATCAGATTCCATCTTTGTGCCGGCTCCCCCCGAAGCAGTCAGATTCGACTTGGGGACCTTGGCAGGCGGCTCAGGGACTGCTACGGCCGCAACCGGCCCGGGGACTTTAGAGCCCAGTCCGAGGACTGCAATAGTCGGCCTGGGGACTTCAACGACATAGCTGGCGGTGGCCGACTCCAGCCCGCCACCCCCCAGCCCAACCGCCCTAGTTGCAGTGGCTGTGCTGATAGTAGAAGAAGTTGCAGCTCCATCATGGGCGCAGGCCATCCTCAACTTCCTGGTGAACAGAGAGCTGCCGGCTGATGAGATCTCGGCCCCGCAAGTTCAGCGCCAAGCAGGAGCCTACACAATAGTAAATAGAGAGCTCGTCAAGCGCAGCATGACTGGAGTCTTCCAGCGTTGCGTAGAGCCAGAGAAAGGCATGGCGATCCTCAGAGATATCCACCAAGGCAAGTGCGGCCACCATGCAGCCTCAAGATCACTTGTTGCCAAAGCTTTCCGCCACAGCTTCTTCTGGCCGACTGCTTTGGAAGATGCCAAAGATTTGGTCAAGCACTGCAAGGGGTGCCAAATATTCAGCTCCAAGCAGCACCTGCCGGCTTCTGCACTCAAGACCATCCCCCTCACCTAGCCCTTTGCCGTTTGGGGGCTAGACATGGTGGGCCCATTCAAGATGGCACGTGGCGGCATGACCCATCTGCTTGTCGCTGTGGACAAATTCACCAAGTGGATTGAGGCAAAGCAAATCAAGAAGTTGAATGGGCCAACTGTTGTGACCTTCATCGCAGATACCACCGCCCGGTACGACATACCACACAACATCATCACTGACAACGGCACAAATTTTGCCAAAGGAGCATTGGCCCGTTTCTATGTGACGCAGGGCATCCGACTGGACTTAGCGTCTGTTGCCCATCCGCAGTCAAATGGCCAAGTCGAGCGAGCAAACGGCCTCATCCTCTCCAGAATCAAGCCCTGACTGGTCGAGCCATTGGAGCATTCGGCTGGCTCCTAGATCAATGAGCTATCGGCCGTCCTCTGGAGCTTGCGAACCACTCCAAACAAGTCAACCGGCTTCACTCCCTTCTTCCTTGTATATGGTGTCGAGGCTGACATCTCAACTGACATCGAGTTTGACTCACCTTGCGTCACCATGTACACGGAGGCGGAGGCAAAGGAAGCGTGAGAAGATGGCGTCGATCTGCTGGAAGAGGGCCGTCTGTTTGCACTCAGCCGGTCCGCCATATACCAGCATAGCCTACGCCACTACCACAATCGGAAGGTCAAGACAAGATCCTTCCAAGAGGGAGACCTTGTGCTCCGGCTGATCCAACGAATAGCCGGCTAGCACAAGCTCTCGGCCCCTTGGGAAGGCCCCTTTGTCATTAGCCAGGCCTTGGGCAATGACTCCTACTACTTGATCGATGCACAGAAGCCCAGGGCGCGCAAGAGGGACGACTCCGGCAAGGAATCAGAACGCCCATGAAAAGAAAATCCCCTTCAAAGATTTTACAGTTGATGTAGTATGTACCACGCTACCTTTTGTATTAAGTACAAGACATCGGGTCCCCCGAGGATCACTCGGGGACTACCCTTTTTTATCTATATGATAAGTTCTATGCCTATGAATGTGTCATTTCATTTTTTCTGCCTGGCACCGGGTTTGATCAATCGGCCCGGGGGCTTGCCGCCTTGTATTAAGTCAGTGCTACCTGCAGTCAAAAAAGTAATGTGCCGGCATCTATGCCCTCTCTTGCCGCAAGCCGCAGCTCGCAGAGCGGCTGTCCGGCTGGAAAGAGTTAAAGGCAGGAAACGATGCCCACATGAAAAACGGCTAAGGACCAAAGCAATTACATAAGACAAGCCGGCTTCCCGCCTTGACCGATCGGCTGCTGAGCAGCTGGCCGGCCGGCTTCCCACTTACCTTGCTACGTCCTAAAAGGCCAAAGTACTTCCCCTCCCAAATAGCTAAGTACTTGTCCCAGCCACAGTCCATGGAGCGGCTGTTCGGCTGGCAAGGCGGCGGCTAAGGGAGGGCGGCAAAGGAAAAAGCCAAAAGGATCAAAAGCAAGAGAAGTCGGAATTAAGTGCGAGATAATATGTACATATGCAAGGTTTTCAAGCCAGAATTCAACAAAGTTTGAATACACCCCCAGTGGGTGGAACTGCGCAAATTTAACAAGCATTGTTCAAAAGACTAGGCAGGAAAGTTAAAGATAAGTTGGCCGCCTAGGCCAAGGGAGCAGCAGGCGGGTCCGGCAGGTTGGTGGAGTCGGTGGCGCCGGCTGGTGGAGTGGTCGGCTGGCGAGTCTCGGCTTGGTCGTCCCCAGCAACAGTCCACGCGCTCGCACGTGGCTCGTTGCTGGAGGCACGGTCGAGTTGAGGCTGGTCGTCCGCTCCGTCTTCTGGCCCAGCGTCTCCAGCATCCTTGCTCTCCTCGTCTTCGCCCTCGTCGCTCGAGGCGATCTCCTCTGCCGAGTCTTTGCCGTCCTCCGGGTTCAGGCCGAACAAGTCGGCCGACATCTCGGCGCCCTCTTCATTCAGCTCGGGAACGAAGATGCTAGTGTCGGTGTAGTCGGTGATCGCCGTTGTGCGATGAACAAGAGCATGCCTCACCGCTACTAGATACTCGCTGGCCTCTTACTGGAACGTAGCCAACTGGGCTAGGTCTAGCCCAGGGTACCACACCCTGACAAACTCCAGGGCCCGCTTTGCGCCTGCCTGGGCCGAGGAGCCTTTCCACGCCTTGAAGCGGTCGACTGCCAATTCTAGCCAGTCGGTAGTCCGACTGAGGGTGCGCGGAGCTTGGACGTCGGGCTAGAGGGCGGAGATCACCTGAGCTCCGACACGTTGCACCCGGTGGAGCATCCGATGAGCCGGCTGGAGACGAGCCTGGATGGCGAGGAGCTACTCCTCAAGCGAGCGACGGGCGTTCGGCGCGATTTCCGCACCAGCCTGCCTCCGCTCCTCGCGATGAGCTTCGATGGCCTGGCTGGCGACAACGGCATAGCCAGGAAAGTACTCTGCGCAAGAGGACAAAAGAAATAAGAAGTCGGAAGCCGGATCGTATAACAGTCGGCAGGCGAAAGAAAGAGGAAGGCAACTCACCATCGACCATGTCCTCGATTCGGCCGTAGCTGTCATTCAGCGCCCTCTTCGCGTCGGCCCAGTTCACCGCCTGAGTCTCGTACTCGGCCTGGAGGGTGGCCTCGCTATCCTTTGCCGCCTGAAGGGCCACCTTGTGAAGCTCCTCCTGGTAAGCCAGCTTCTTGCCCAGACGGTCATGCTCCTGGGCCGCCCTACTGCACTCCTCCTCCTTGGCACGCAGCACGGTTTGGGCCTCGCCCAGCTGTTGCTGCAAGGCGGCGTTGGCTTCTGCAAAAATAGCAAATAAAGATGGTCAATAAGGCAAGAAAGAAAATGAGAAGTCGCCAGAAGAGATCTAGCTCGACTGCTCAGTAGTCAGCCCGAATCTCGGGGACTACACCCGGCGGGTGCGCTAACGTGCCCCCGTAAGAGAGAGAAGGCGGAGTGCTTACTCTGGCTCTCGGACAAGTCAGCAGTATTGTGGGCCAGCTCCCGGACCTGGGAATTGAAGGCGGCCGCGCGGAGATTGTGATAATCCTGCAACAAAGAGAACAAAAGAAAAAACAAGTCAACACTCGAGCCTACTTGAAAGTTCCAGGCCGCCTGCTCAGCAGCCAGCCCGGAACTCGGGGACTACACCCAGTGGGTGCGCTGACGTGCCCCCATGGAATAATACAAGAATAAGAAACAAGAAGCAAGAAGCATACCCGGATGGCCGTTCGCGACGCCAGGAACTCCTGGTTGTAGTGATGAAGGGCTGCGGCCTGAGACTAGAGCCGAGCTCGGACGTCCTGTGTTGTCGCGTTCAGCACGGCCGTCCCGCCCCCAGGCGTCCACTCCTGCGAGCCGATGCTGGCGGCCTCCACATCCAGGATTGACGAGCTTGCACCCCTGTCCTCTTACGGCTGTGGTGCTGAAGGCGCCTTCACCGTGCATCGGTGTGCCAGAGAGCGGACCGCGGGGTCCGCCCCTGCCGCCAGTTTGCCGCCAGCCGGCAGCACCGGTGGTGCATTGGTCTGGCCACCTTGGTCCTCGATGGTCGGCACCGGCGGAGGCACCTCCACCCCCAGGGCGATGTCGTCGCCCCCCTCCCTCTCCATGGTCGGTTGGTCACCGCTGGCTCCTTCAGGCGGCACCGAGACGTCAGGCGTGGGTTGCATGGCGCGGAGGGGGATGGCGAGCTGCATGGTTTGGCCACGCGCGGTCTCTTATGCCTGCGCCTTGGCCACGGCGTCCGCCTGGGCCTTGGCTGCGGCGTCGGCTTGCACCTTTGCAGCCTCGTCCGCCTCCTCCTGCGCCGCCTTGGCCGTCGCCGCCTCCTACTGCTCCGCCTCCTCCCGCTCCTCGCGCGCCTCCTGCGCATTCCTCTCTGTCGCTGCCTAGAGCTCGGCGCGCGGGTCTATGCGGCGGGCGCTGGCGGAACCCTCAGCCGCCCCAACCACGGAGGCAGTGCCCGACTTCTCAAGGGAGAGCAGAGCCCTGATTAAGCAAAAATAAAAAGAGTTCAGAATGGTGTTTGCAAGAAAAAGAAGAAGGGAGGCGAGAAAGAATCAAGCACTTACGCAGACACCGTCGGGGGCTGCTTCATGGCCTTACGGAAACGGTTTGCCTTCACGGCAGCCTCCTCCCGCTTGGTCGCCGCTGCTGAGCTCTTGGGCTTCTTTGGCCGGCTGTCGTACATCGACGGCGCGGCCCAGCGCTTCTGTGCGCCGCCTCGGGCAGTCGGCACGGCTGATGAGCTCACACCCGCCTGGTCAATGGCCGGCTGGCAGCGCGGCGCGGCCTCTTCATCATCATCATTCGGCCAATCCTCGAGGCCGCCTCCACCTCCGGAGCCACCTGCCTCGCCGCCACCGCCCGTGGCGTCGTCTTCCAGGGCGGCCGCCCCTAGGTCGGGGTCGTCTAGGTCACTCGTTGATCGATCGGGGAGGTACTCACGGCCCTGCCCTAAGGCGTCGGCTGCCGGCTGGGTGATGGAGATATGTTTCATGGTCGACTAGTCATACGGCAAAAGGGAACTCGACAACTAAAAGAAAAGAGAAGGAGTTGAAGACTGACCGTAGGCGGCGGATGCGCGCGCGAATACGGCTCCTTGCCGAACTGCCACTCCTCCTCCGGGAGCTTGAAGTTCGAAATGTAGTTCACCAGATGAGCCACCTCCGCGTGTGGCATCTCCTTGGTGCACATCCGGTTCGGGTCCCGGTGCCCGCTCATCTGGCATATCATGTGCGGCCGGCCTTGAAGGGGGAGCACCCGGCGCGCCACGAAGGTGGTCAGCAAGTCCGGCCCCTTGAGGCCTTCCATCTTCGTCATCACCTTGAGCCGCGCAACGGCGCCGGCGCTGGCGGCTGACAACGTCTTGGGCCGGTACATCCAGCTGGAGCGGGGTTCAGCCGGCGGGCCGGCTGCATAAGCCAGCAGGCTGACTAAGTCGGCCTCTGGGTGGACGTTCTTGATGTAAAAGTAGGATTGTTGCCACAGCTTGACCGACTATGTCAAGGTGATGGCCGAGAAGGGGTTGTCGGCAACTGAATGCCGCACCGCGACGAAGGTGCCGTACTGAGCCGTCTTCCCCTTGGTGTAGGTGTCGAGCTTCGTGTAGAAGAACTCGCTTCAGAGCTCGAGGCTGGGGAGGATGCCGAGGTAGCCTTCGCCAAGGGTGACGAAGGCCGACAACAGCACCACCGTGTTTGGTGTGAGGTGGTGCGGCGGGAGCCCGTAGAACTGGAGGAAGGAGCGGAGGAAGCCGCTTGCCAGCTGATACGTCTCCAACGTATCTATAATTTTTTATTGTTCCATGCTATTATATTACCCGTTCTGGATGTTTATGGGCTTTAATTTACACTTTTATATGATTTTTGGGACTAACCTACTAACCGGAGGCCCAGCCCGAATTGTTGTTTTTTTCCCTATTTCAGTGTTCCGAAGAAAAGGAATGTCAAACGGAGTCCAAAGGGAATGAAACCTTCGAGAGCGATCTTTTCGAAACAAACTCAATCCAGGAGACTTGGAGTGGACGTCAAGAAGCAGCCGAGGCGGCCACGAGGCAGGAGGGTGCGCCCTAGGAGGGTGGGCGCGCCCCCACCCTCGTGGGCCCCTCATGGTTCCCCTGACCTCCCTCCTTCGCCTATATATATCCACGTACCCTGAAAACATCCAGGAGCACCACGAAAAACTATTTCCACCGCTGCAACCTTCTGTATCCGCGAGATCCCATCTTGGAGCCTTCACCGGCACTCCGTTGGAGGGGGAATCGACCACTGAGGGCCTCTACATCATCTCCAAGGCCTCTCCGATGAGTTGTGAGTAGTTTACCACAGACCTTCGGGTCCATAGTTATTAGCTAGATGGCTTCTTCTCTCTCTTTGAATCTCAATACAAAGTTCTCCTTGATCTACTTGGAGATCTGTTGATGTAACTCTTTTTGCGGTGTGTTTGTCGAGATCCGATGAATTCTGGGAGTTTATCTATGAGAAATAGTTGAATCTTCTCTGAATTCTTTTATGTGTGATTGGTTATCTTTGCAAGTCTCTTCGAATTATCAGTTTGGTTTGGCCTACTAGATTGATCTTTCTTGCAATGGGAGAAGTTCTTAGCTTTGGGTTCAATCTTGCGGTGTCCTTTCCTAGTGACAGCAGGGGAAGCAAGGCACGTATTGTATTATTGCCATCGAGGATAAAAAGATGGGGTTTATATCATATTGCTTGAGTTTATCCCTCTACATCATGTCATCTTGCTTAATGCGTTACTCTGTTCTTATGAACTTAATACTCTAGATGCAGGCAGGAGTCGGTCGATGTGTGGAGTAATAGTAGTAGATGCAGAATCGTTTCGATCTACTTGTTGTGGACGTGATACCTATATACATGATCATGCCTAGATAATCTCATAACTATGCGCTTTTCTATCAATTGCTCGACAGTAATTTGTTCACCCACCGTAATACTTATGCTATCTTGAGAGAAGCCACTAGTGAAACCTATGCCCCCAGGGTCTATCTTTTATCATATAAATTTTCCATCTACTTTTTTTGCATCTTTTACTTTCCAAACTATATCATAAAAATACCAAAAATATTTGTCTTATCTTATTATCTTTATCATATCTTACTTTTGCAAGTTACCATGAAGGGATTGACAACTCCTTTATCCCGTCGGTTGCGAGGTTCTTGTTTCTTTATGTAGGTGCTTGGGACTTTTGAGCAGCCTCCTACTGGATTGATACCTTGGTTCTCAAAAACTGAGGGAAATACTTACGCTACTTTACTGCATCATCCTTTCCTCTTCAAGGGAAAACCAACGCAATGCTCAAAGAGGTAGCAAGAAGGATTTCTAGCGCCGTTGCCGGGGAGGTCTTCGCTCAAGTCAAGACATACCAAGTACCCATCACAAACTCATCTCCCTCGCATTACATTATTTGCCATTTGCTTCTCGTTTTCCTCTCCCCCACTTCACCCTTGCCGTTTTATTCGCCCTCTCTTTCCCAATCTCATCTATCTTTCGCTTGTCTCTTGTGTGCTCATCGCTATGGCTAGTCCTCCTACCCTCATTATTACTCCCGAACATGAAATTCTTAATTTTATGCAAAGGGAGGGAGAAAATCTAAAAGATGCTTGGCATAGAATTTGCAATGCTGAAAATAGATCTACTAGGAAGCTTTATACTTCCGTTCTTCTTCGCAATTTTTATGTAGGCATTACTCCTTGGAATAGATGCTTTCTTGATACCATTACCGGAGGGAATTTTTTGGATAGCCATACCTTTGATGCTTATAATGCTATGTTGGATTTGTTTGGTCCACATACTCTCTTGGTTAATGGGACTATTTTAACTTTGGAACATGTGATGGAAAGGCTTGAAATTATTGAAAATAAAGTTGCCACTATTGAGTCAATTGAAAATTTGGATAAAAAGATCCACAACCAAATTACGCAATATGGGTCTAGGGTTGGAGTTACTTTGAAAAATCTTAAGGAGAAAGAACCCATAGTTAACGAAAGAATAAATCTAGATTCTACAAGAATCAGTAAACTTGAAGATATTATTACTAACTTACTGTCTGCCTTTTCCTCCGTGAAAAATACTCCAACTCTTCCTACCAAAACTGCCAAAATTATTTATGTTCCTAAAAATAAGGGTGAATCTTCTAGTAAGTAAAATGCGGATCTCAAATCAATAAGTGTTCATCCCAATTGTCTCTCTATCATTAAGGAACCTTTTGCTACAAATGAATTTCTTGATTTCTTGCCTAAGAGTTTAATCATTGCTAAAAAGAAATAAACCCCTAAAGGTTAGAAGTTCTCTATTGAGGAATTGAATGCCAAAGATGGCAGTACTTAGATCTATTCTCGCTTTTATGCCTAGCTAGGGGCGTTAAACGATAACGCTTGTTGGGAGGAAACCCAATTTTATTTTTGTTTCTTGCTTTTTGCTTCTGTTTAGTAATAAATATTTCATCTAGCCTCTGTTTAGATGTGGTTTTATGTTTTAATTAGTGTTTGTGCCAAGTAGAACCTATAGGATAACCTATGGTGATAGTTAATTTGATTCTGCTGAAAAACAGAAACTTTTGCGGATATATTCAAGGATATATTCAAGGATAACCAAAAGCCTAAGCTTGGGTATGCCCATGGCACCCCAATATATTCAAGGATAACCAAAAGCCTAAGACTGGGGATGCCCCGGAAGGCATCCCGTCTTTCGTCTTCATCTATCGGTAACTTTGCTTGGAGCTATATTTTATTCGCCACATGATATGTGTTTTGCTTGGAGCATCTTGTGTGATATGAATCTTTGCTTTTTAGTTTACCACGATCATCCTTGTTGTACACAACTTTTGGGAGAGACACACATGATTTGGAATTTATTAGAATACTCTATGTGCTTCACTTATATCTTTTGAGCTAGACAAGTTTTGCTCTAGTGCTTCACATATATCTTTTAGAGCACGGTGGTGGCTTTATTTTGTAGATATTATTGATCTCTCATGCTTCACTTATATCTGTGATAGCCTGGCTTATTAGGGATGATAGACTACTCATATCAATAAAGAATTCCTTCTTTTCCGGGAGCCCATTAGGAAATAACTCCAAAGTTAAGCGTGCTCAGCTTGGAGTAGTTTCAGGATGGGTGACCGACCGGGAAGTTGCTCCCGGGTGCGCACGAGTGAGGACAAAGTGCACAGAAAAGACTAGTATTGATCTGTGGGGCCAGTCTAGATCCCGCCAGGAGTAATGACCACCGGCAGGTGTGTTCGGGGCTTTACAAGTTGGTATCAGAGCCGGCCCTCGCGGTTACACGGATGTTTGCGGATAGGTGCGCGGTCATGTTGGTCATGACGTTTGTGACCCGTAGTGGCACACGGCATGCCACATGTGCCAGACTGGATGCACAAACGTATGTGTCAAAAGGGAACGTTCATGTGGCCCGACGAGGACGTCGGTTCCTTTGATTGGGGGTGTATTTGATAGCCTGGCTTATTAGGGATGATAGACTACTCATATCAATAAGGAATTCCTTCTTTTTCGGGAGCCCATTAGGAAATAACTCCAAAGTTAAGCATGCTCAGCTTGGAGTAGTTTCAGGATGGGTGACCGACCGAGAAGTTGCTCCCGGGTGCGCACGAGTGAGGACAAACTGCGCAGAAAAGACTAGTATTGATCTGTTGGGCCAGTCTAGATCCCGTCACGAGTAATGACCACAGGCGAGTGTGTTCGGGGCGTTACAATATCATTTTGAGATTCTTGTAGAACAGCATAGTATTTGCTATGGTTATAAAATTGGTCCTAGAATGATGAGCATCCAAGTTGGGTATAATAAAAACTATCATAGAAAGTGCATTAAACACTATAATCAATTTGATGCTTGATAATTGTTTTGAGATATAAAGGTGGTAATGTTAGAGTCATGCTAGTCGGGTAATTATTAAATTGAGAAATACTTGTGTTGAAGTTGGCAAGTCCCGTAGCATGCACGTATGGTAAAAGTTGTGTGACAAATTTGTTGCATGGGGTGCTCTTTTAATTGTCTTCCTTATGAGTGGAGGTCGGGATCGCGTGATGGTTAACTCCTACCAACCCTTCCCCAAGGAGCATGCGTAGTAGTACTTTGCTTCGAGGGCAAGTAGACTTTTGCAATAAGTATGTAAGTTCTTTATGACTAATGTGAGTCCATGGATTATACGCACTCTCACCCTTCCACCATTTCTAGCATCTATTATACCGCGCAACTTTCACCGGTATTATGCACCCACCATTTACCTTCCTCAAAACAGCCACCATACCTACCTATTATGGCATTTCCATAGCCATTCTGAGATATAGTGCCATGCAACTTTCCACCGTTCCATTTATTATGACACGCCTCATCATTGTCATATTGCTCTTTGCATGATCATGTAGTTGACATCGTATTTGTGGCAAGCCACCTTCATAATTTTTCATACATGTCACTCTTGATTCATTGCATATCCCGGTACACCGCCGGAGGCATTCACGTAGAGTCATATTTTGTTCTAAGTATTTAGTTGTAATTCTTGAGTTGTAAATCAATAAAAGTGTGATGATCTTCGTTATTAAAGCATTGTCCCAAGTGAGGAAAGGATGATGAAGACTATGATTCCCCCACAAGTCGGGATGAGACTTCGGACTTTATAAAAAAATAAAAGAGGCCAAAGAAGCCCAAACAAATAAAAAAAGAAAAAAAAAGAGGCCAAAGAAGCCCACCAAAATAAAAAAGAAAAAGAAAAAAAGTAAAAAAAAGGAAAAAAATGAGAGAAGAGAGAAGGGACAATGTTACTATCTTTTTTCCACACTTGTGCTTCAAAGTAGCACCATGATCTTCATGATAGAGAGTCTCCTATGTTGTCACTTTCATATACTAGGGGGAATTTTTCATTATAGAACTTGGCTTGTATATTCCAATGATGGGCTTCCTCAAAATTCCCTAGGTCTTCATGAGCAAGCAAGTTGGATGCACACCCACTTAGTTTCTTTTGTTGAACTTTCATATATTTATAGCTCTAGTGCATCCGTTGCATGGCAATCCCTACTCACTCACATTGATATCTATTAATGGGCATCTCCATAGCCCGTTGATACACCTAGTTGATGTGAGACTATCTTCTCCCTTTTGTCTTCACAACCACCACCCTATTCCACATATAGTGCTATGGCCATGGCTTGTGCTCATGTATTGCATAAGAGTTGAAAAAGCTGAAGCGCGTTAAAAAGTATGAACTAATTACTTGGCTGGAACCGGGGTTATGCATGATGGGAGTATTTTGTGTAATGAAAATGAAGCATGGCCTAACTATATGATTTTGTAGGGATGAGCTTTCTTTGGCTATGCTATTTTGATAAGACATGGTTACTTGTTAGTATGCTTGAAGTATTACTATTTTTATGTTTTATGAACTTTTATCTTGAATCATTTGGATCTGAACAATCATGCCACAATAAAGAAAATTACATCGAGAATTATGCTAGGTAGCATTCCACATCAAAAATTCTGTTTTTATCATTTACCTACTCGAGGACGAGCAGGAATTAAGCTTGGGGATGGTTGATACGTCTCCAACGTATCTAAATTTTTTTATTGTTCAATGCTATTATATTACCCGTTTTGGATGTTTATGGGCTTTACTTTACACTTTTATATCATTTTTGGGACTAACCTACTAACCAGAAGCCCAACCCGAATTGCTGTTTTTTTGCCTATTTCAGTGTTTCGAAGAAAAGGAATATCAAACGGAGTCCAAACGGAATGAAACCTTCGGGGGCGATCTTTTTGGAACAAACGCGATCCAGGAGGCTTGGAGTGGATGTCAAGAAGCAGCCGAGGCGGCCACGAGGCAGGAGGGCGCGCCCTAGGAGGGTGGGCGCGCCCCCACCCTCGTGGGCCCCTCGTGGCTCCCCTAACCTACCTCCTTCGCCTATATATATCCACGTACCCTGAAAACATCCAAGAGCACCACGAAAAACTATTTCCACCGCTGCAACCTTCTGTATCTGCGAGATCCCATCTTGTAGCCTTTGTCGGCGCTCCGCCGGAGGGGGAATCGACCATGGAGGGCCTCTACATCATCTCCAAGGCCTCTCCGATGAGTTGTGAGTAGTTTACCATAGACCTTCGGGTCCATAGTTATTAGCTAGATGGCTTCTTCTCTCTCTTTGAATCTCAATACAAAGTTCTCCTCGATCTTCTTGGAGATCTATTCGATGTAACTCTTTTTGTGGTGTGTTTGTCGAGATCCGATAAATTGTGGGTTTATGATCAAGTTTATCTATGAGAAATAATTGAATCTTCTCTGAATTCTTTTATGTGTGATTGGTTATCTTTGCAAGTCTCTTCGAATTATCAGTTTTGTTTGGCCTACTAGATTGATCTTTATTGCAGTGGGAGAAGTGCTTATCTTTGGGTTCAATCTTGCAGTGTCCTTTCCCAGTGACAGCAGGTGCAGCAAGGCACATATTGTATTGTTGCCATCGAGGATAAAATGATGGAGTTTATATCATATTGCTTGAGTTTATCCTTCTACATCATGTCATCTTGCTTAATGTGTTACTCTGTTCTTATGAACTTAATACTCTAGATGCAGGCAGGAGTCGGTCGATGTGTGGAGTAATAGTAGTAGATGCAGAATCGTTTTGATCTACTTGTTGCGGACGTGATGCCTATATACATGATCATGCCTAGATAATCTCATAACTATGCGCTTTTCTATCAATTGCTCGACAATAATTTGTTCACCCACCGTAATACTTATGCTATCTTGAGAGAAGCCACTGGTGAAACATATGGCCCCAAGGTCTATCTTTTATCATATAATTTTTCCATCTACTTCTATTTGCATCTTTTACTTTCCAATCTATATCAAAAAAATACCAAAAATATTTATCTTATCTTATTATCTCTATCAGATCTCACTTTTGCAAGTTTCCGTGAAGGGATTGACAACCCCTTTATCACGTTGGTTACGAGGTTCTTGTTTGTTTGTGTAGGTGCGTGGGACTTTTGAGGAGCCTCCTACTGGATTGATACCTTGGTTCTCAAAAACTGAGGGAAATACTTACACTACTTTACTGCATCATCCTTTCCTCTTCAAGGGAAAACCAACGCAATGCTCAAAGAGGTAGCAAGAAGGATTTCTAGCGCTATTGCCGGGGAGGTCTTCTCTCAAGTCAAGACATACCAAGTACCCATCACAAACTCATCTCCCTCGCATTACATTATTTGCCATTTGCCTCTCGTCTTCCTCTCCCCCACTTCACCCTTGCTGTTTTATTGCCCTCTCTTTCCCAATCTCCTCTCTCTTTCGCTTGTCTCTTGTGTGCTCGTCGCTATGGGTAGTCCTCCTATCCTCGTTATTACTCCCGAACATGAAATTCTTAATTTTATGCAAAGGGAGGGAGAAAATCTAAAAGATGCTTGGCATATAATTTTCAATGCTGAAAATAGATCTACTAGGAAGCTTTATACTTTCATTCTTCTTCGCAATTTTTATGTAGGCATTACTCCTTGGAATAGATGCTTTCTTGATACCATTACCGGAGGGAATTTTTTGGATAGCCATACCTTTGATGCTTATAATGCTATGTTGGATTTCTTTGGTCCACCTCCTCTCTTGGTTAATGGGACTATTTTAACTCTGGAACATGTGATGGAAAGGCTTGAAATTATTGAAAATAAAGTTGCCACTGTTGAGTCAATTGAAAATTTGGATAAAAAGATCCACAACCAAATTACCCAATACGGGTCTAGGGTTGGAATTACTTTGAAAAATCTTAAGGAGAAAGAACCCATAGTTAACGAAAGAATAAATCTAAATTCTACAAGAATCGGTAAACTTGAAGATATTATTACTAACTTAGGGTCTGCCTTTTCCTCCGTGAAAAATACTCCAACTCCTCCTACAAAACTGCCAAATTTATTTATGTTCCTTAAAATAAGGGTGAATCTTCTAGTAAGGAAAATGCGGATCTCAAATCAATAAGTGTTCATCCCAATTGTCTCTCTATCATTAAGGAACCTTTTGCTAAAAATGAATTTCTTGATTTCTTGCCTCGGAGTTTAATCATTGCTAAAAAGAAAGAAACCCCTAAAGGTTATAAGTGCTCTATTGAGGAATTGAATGCCAAAGATGGCAATACTTAGACCTATTCTCGCTTTTATGCCTAGCTAGGGGCGTTAAACGATAGCGCTTGTTGGGAGGCAACCCAATTTTATATTTGTTTCTTGCCTTTTGCTTCTATGTTTAGTAATAAATATTTCATCTAGCCTCTGTTTAGATGTGGTTTTATGTTTTAATTAGTGTTTGTGAAAAGTAGAACCTATAGGATAACCTATGGTGATAGTTAGTTTGATTCTGCTGAAAAATGAAAACTTTTGCACGCACGAGAATAATTTTAATAAATCGCAGAAACGTGATTTTGCATTGATGCTTTTTGCAGTAGATCAATAGACAAATTTCCCAGGACTTCCTATTTTGTTAGGATTTTTAGAGTTCCAGAAGTATTTGAAAGTTACATATTGCTACAGACTATTCTGTTTTTGACAGATTCTGTTTTTCGTGTGTTGTTTGCTTATTTTGATGCATCTATGGCTAGTATCAGGGTGTATGAACCATAGAGAAGTTGGAATACAGTAGGTTTAACACCAATATAAATAAAGAATGATTTCATTACAGTACCTTATGTGGTGATTTTTCTTTCTTGCACTAACAGAGCTTATGAGATTTCCTGTTGAGTTTTGTGTTGTGAAGTTTTCCAGTTTTGGGTAAAGATTTGATGGACTATGGAATAAGGAGTGGCAAGAGCCTAAGCTTGGGGATGCTGCTGAGGCCTCTCGCCCTTTCAAAGTAGGAAGCTTCTGAGGCCTCTCGCCCTTTCAGCCGCGATGCCCCACCAGCTTCGGGGACTACTATCGGAGTAAATGACCATGGGTAACCCTATCTGCTACCCATGATGTTTCAAGACATCGGGGCCGACTGCGCCCCGCGAGCATCAAAGGCAAGGGGCCACCTTCTTATGGCCGGCTAGTCTGAGCGGCCGGCTGCAGGAAGGCGGCAAGGCCCAAAGAGCCGCCCTAGAGTGGGCCGACTCCTAGCAGATGGCTGTCGGTGTCAAAACCGGCGGATCTCGGGTAGGGGGTCCTGAACTGTGCATCTAAGGCTCATAGTAATAGGAGGCAGGGGACACAATGTTTTACCCAGGTTTGGGCCCTCTCGATGGAGGTAATACCCTACTTCCTGCTTGATTGATCTTGATGATATGAGTATTACAAGAGTTGATCTACCACGAGATCGTAGAGGCTAAACCCTAGGAGATAGCCTATGATGATTATGATTGTTCCCTTCTATGGACTAAACCCTTCGGTTTATATAGGCACCGGAGGGAGCTAGGGTTACATGAAGTCGGTTACAAAGAAGGAGATCTAACATCCGAACCGCCAAGCTTGTCTTCCACGCAAAGGAGAGTCCCATCCGGACACGGGACGAAGTCTTGAGTCTTGCATCTTCCTAGTCCAACAGTCCGGCCAAAGTATATAGTCTAGCTGTCCGGACACCCCCTAATCCAGGACTCCCTTAGTAGCCCCTGAACTAGGCTTCAATGACGATGAGTCCGGCGCGTAGATTGTCTTCAGCATTGCAAGGCGGGTTCCTCCTTCGAATATTCCAAGGTAGATTAAGGATCGTGTCCGGCTCTGTAAGACGATTTTCACACACCACCGTAGAGAGAACAATATTCCACAAATATAATCTGCTGACAACTTTAGATAACGTGACATCACACCATAGTCAAGTCATTATTCGAGCCGTTTTCCCACAACCAGCCATCGCATATATTGCGAGGCAGTTTCCTCGGCACGTCTTGCCGAAGTAGAGATCGTGCCCCCCTTATCACGGGACTTTCCTCAATACGGGTGCGGGTAGCCCAACCGTACCGCCAATCGTGGCGAGTGGGGAACGAGCAGGTTCCATCAGGCAAGTAGGGAGGCGAAAAAGTTTTATTGCCTCTATAAAGAGATAAGGCCTCTTCCTCTTTACCCACGCCTTTCCTTCCGCTCGTCCATTCCCCTTCGCTTGAGTCCTAGCGCCCAAGCGCTCGTCCTCTCCTCCAAAAAGATGTTCTCCAAAGATGTCCGGATCGGAGCAGGGGGCAAATGGATGGCCTCTACCGTCCAGGAGAAGGATATCAAAAAGCTTCGAGAGGCCGGGTACCTAGCCAAGAAAATCGGCCACCGTCTTCCGATGGCAGGACAGATCGTCCCTAACCCGGAGCCTCACGAGAGGGTTGTGTTTCTTCCTCATTTTGTCCGCGGGCTCAGGTTTCCCCTTCACCCATTTGTTCGCGGCATCATGTATTACTACGGGATTGATTTTCATGATCTGTCCCCTAATTCTTTCCTTAACATCTCGACGTTTATTGTCGTGTGTGAGGCCTTTCTCCGTATTTTGCCACACTTCGGCCTATGTCTAAAGATCTTCAATGTGAAGCCCAAGGTGGTGAACGGCGAGCACGCCGAGTGCAGATGCGCCATGGTGAGCAAGATGCCCAAGGTCACATGGACGACAGGCACCTTCAATGATTCCGTCAAGGAGTGGCAGCAGTAGTGGTTCTACATCACTGAGCCGCGTGGCAAAAAGTGTGCTACTACCCTCGAATTCAGATCCGGAGCTCCCCTGCGGCTCACGTCCTGGCCCAAGAAGGGCCTGAACTGGTCCTCGTCCAATGAGCTGTCAGTGCTCCAAACGCGCGTCCAGGGCGTGGTAGACAAGGACGTCAAACTCGTCAATGTAGTCCAGGTGATGTTAGTCCGCCTAGTTCTTCCTTGCCAACACCGGTCCTGTAATTTGTGGGAATACGACTCGGCCGAGCACCAGACCCTGCGGGAGCTCTACGGCTCCTCACACAAGGATATCTGGAAGGTGCTTTTCAAGTCCGGCAAACCGTGGCTGAACTCCGCCGACGACCGCGGGTATCAACTGCCCCACTCCGCAAGTCTGGTAAGTTATCGCTATGTCTTGTTTATCCATGTTTAGCTGGCATATCCTGAGGGAGACGCTTTATCATGCTTTTCCGCATTTACCCCAGGAATGGACGAAGAAGGCAGGCAGATACATTATCCGGCCCTGCTGCTGGAGGAACCGGCAGGACCACTTCTGACGAAGATGCTGGTCCTGGCGCCTTACAAGGTGCCGAAGAAAGAGGCCTTCAAGGAGGCCAAGGAGACACGGAGCGGCTTCCGTCGCCGCGGTGCTTCGGACACAAAATCCGAAGACTCCAACGCCCATCCTTCCTCCGAAGATGAAGAGGAGTAGGAACAAGACGAGTCCTCCACGGGGGGAGGAAAGAAAAGGACGGCCTCCTCATCCTTGGAGGCCGAATCGCCGAAGAGGGGAAAAAATCCCCTTCCAGAGGCGTCCACCACGGCTACCAATAGTAGCCCGGAGTGGGATCCCAGGGCCCAGCCCCTGGTAAAATCGTGAGTACACGAAATCCGAACACACCCACGCGCCCAGGATTACTAAGGTGTAATATTTTAACTTGCGCCATGCCTTTGTGCAGCCCGGCGAGGTCTCGTGCCGAACAGTCCTCATCGGAGGATTCGTTGACCTCAGATGCCCTGGAGAGCAAGACGCCTTCGGAGGCCCCTTCCCTGAAGCCTGGGCGTGACACTAAGGTGTCGTCCCAGTAGGAACCAGACCAGGGAGGGCACACCTCTGGGGCCGGATACACGGGAGGAACGGTTCCCATGAGCATCGACGGCGGGGGCAATCTTGGATTCGGCCCGCAGCCGGACACGGTCTCGGAGACCTTTGAGGCTCCAGGATCAGGCAGGCAGCCCCCCTTGACGACAGGAGGCGAGCCCGCTCCGCCAGCAACCTCTGTCCAACAAGAGCTGCAGGACAGCTAATCGACAGCACTAAAGAGTGCTTCCATCGTTGATGAACATCGCGCCCTTATGGATGCGGTGATTGAAAAGATTCGATCCGCTAAGAGCGGACTGAATGAATCTTGCGCTAGCCTTATAAAAAGCTTTGAGGTATGTTTTAGGAACCTTTGAAGATTGTCATAGTATGGATAGTAGCCCCTGATGCACTGTCCGGTGAAAGAGAGAACCGGACAGGGGATCAAATTTCCGCTTCGCAGGAGACTCAGTTAATGACATATATCTCTTTGTTTAAAAACAGGCGTCTGTAGCGACGACCGCCTCTCATACTGCGGAAGTGTTCGGACTAAAGCAGAGTCTGGAGCGGGCCGAAGAAGAACTTGGCCGAGTGAAGAAGCAGTTGGAGGACAAGCAAGGTATGTCGAAACCTTTGATAATTTAAGCACAAATGAGTAGTTGTGCCTGATGAAATTATTTGTATTGTGTTCTCTAGGAGCAAATGCCAAAATTGAGGCCCTAAAAAAAGTTGTGGCTGAAGCCGACAAGAAGGCCGCCGCAAAGCAGGCTCTTCGCGAGAAGCACGAGGCCAGGGTCATTGAAGCTGAACGAGAGCTCCGGGAGGCCGTGAAGAAAAACGAGACCATGGAGCAGAGTCTAGCAGGGAAATAATCCGAACTCGCCCAAGCTCTCCAAGCCGCAAATGACGTTCGGGAGGAAGCCCGAGGTGCTCTAAAGGACATTCAGGAGGCGAGGAGGATTGCGGTTGGTAAGGCTTTTTTATTAAAAGCGATTTTTATGTAGTAACAGGAGAAATTCAATGTGACAAATTGAATTCTTATTTCTCCAGGGGCGTTTGCGGACCTGCCATGCAGCATATCTGATGCTGCTCAATTCTACCAGGCTGAGGAGAATAAGTCTGTGGAAAAGCATTTCTGGTCACAGTATTTGGCGCCGAATTATCCGGTGCCCTTCGTCGATCAGCTGAAGCAGCTGATCGAACTGCACCAGGCGGCCGAACTAGCCATGAAGGACTTAGTTGTCCGGCTATGGCCCGCTGAGCCAATACCAAGCAGTTACTTCGGGATCGTAAAGCAGATTGTTGGTGCTTGCCCTCGGCTCGAAGTCATTAAGAGGTCGGTCTGTATAGAAGGTGCACGCTTGGCTTTTGCCCGTGCGAAAGTGCACTGGGGGAAGCTTGATGCTGAAAAGCTGATGACTGAGGGACCCCCGGAGGGTAAGGAGCACCGCAAGCCCGAATTATATCATGATGGTGTTCTGAAGGGAGCCCGCCTTGTGGCGGAGAAATGTACCAAAGACATTATATTTCCCTGAAGACAGTCATGTTGTCCTTTGTAATGCGGAACGCTGGCACTGTTATTATTTATTGCCTGTTATATAGAAGTTTTTGTTCCTGTGCGGCCGTTTGATATATATGAATCCTGAGAGTTGGCCAGTTGTCGGCTTCTGCCCCCACGTAGAAATTACGGGGGTGTTCGGGACATAACTAAACACTCTTTATCCCATTTTTGGCTCCTTGAAGGAGGTGTTCATCACAGCGAACCAAGCAATCGGACTATAGGGCTTTATCACTCTCACTTAGCCATAGGAATTCGAGTATGGTAGGCGCAGCCCCTGGTGTTCGGAAAACCGTACGAGGGGCTCTAACAGCGCCTGATCGGAAGACCAATCCATCGCACTCTGCATTTGTTATGGCATTATGCAAAATAAATCCTTAAAGATTTTACAACCTCTCGAACAGCTGACCAGCTCTCGCCGTATCATGACAGTCAATTTTCGGCTTTCTCTACTGAGGTGCTCGTCCAGAAGAACCGGAACACAATAGCAGTAGTTCTCCCAGCGCTACCTTAGCCGATGGAGTGGAACGTAAGGTACCAAAACATGGGAGCCGGGCAAACCCAACTAATGACCCAAGACATGATTCGGAGCTGATGCATATAGTGTTATAAGTTCGGGGTGCCGAGCGACCGAGAAGGTGGCCGGACTTTGTTGCCATATTATGAGTACAATGAAGCCCCTGGCATAGTGGGGCAGGACACTATGTGCGGGTGCCGTTATGACGAAAAAGACGTCAATGAGGAATGACGGCCGGTAAGTGTCATATAGTTCGACGTGTTGTAGTGGAGTGACACGTCTATGCGTATGAGTACGGTTTTTGCTAGAAAAGGAGGTATGCTGGCAGAACCTATTGCGACCGGACGGGAGGAAGCTGTGTGCGGATCCAAAGTGTATCCGGACTGTCTTCTGGGGGAATACTTGTGTATTCCCTCTTTGTGTGTCCGAGCTGATTCCATGCCGCTCGTCCTGTTCTGCGCCGAAGTGAGCCTGTAATGAAAAATTCTTAGAGGCATTTGCGTGTCATAGGGTGGTTGACCCGTGGGGCCCTCCCCGGCTTATGCTGGAGTGCTTGATTGGACCCTGGTCGAGCCAGGCTATCATGCCGTAAAGTAGCTCGGAATCCTTTGTTGGTGTCCGGGGGGGGTGGCTGTCGAATCGAGGTTCAATAGAAAGGCACAACTCGCTACCTTAGCGATGGTATACTTTCCAGCGTCGGGGTGGAGTTCGGCCCTGCGCATAATTGTGACTATGTCATGTGGGCTTGGCAGGGTGTGGTACCGCATTGAATCGATCCAGCGCGGTTCGTCCTGGTAGTACATAATAGTTACTGTATAAGGGGACAATGTCGAAGACTTACTCTTCAGTATGGTGTTTGTTTGGTGATCCGAAGACAACCTCCAGGGTGGTAGGCCTGAAAAACTTGGCCTTTACAGCTGGAATGAAGTCTTGACAAGATGTTTTTAGTGGGTTTGATCCTCAAGCGATCAATACCTATCTGGTGCACTATGTCCTGGAGCAGCAAGTTTGGGCTGCTGTTTATGCCAACAGGGGCTCATGTGAGGTGGAACCCACCAATTATGGGGTCGATGGTAAGTGCAATTGAATTGCCATGGTTGAAACTGGCTAGACGGTCTGTGTGATCGGAGAGGATCGGCCGTATTTTTGTACCGTGGGGTGACTTGTATTGTTGAGTCGGCGTCCCGAGGAGTACACATTCGTTCCCTTGTTGGTTTGCGGAGAATTTTTCTTTTGCCTCATAATGTTTGATGGTCTGGGATCCTGGTTGTCTAGATAGCTTTGAGACCCCTTCTTAATGTTACCGGCGCGCGACCGGCTGGTTTGTTTTGAAGATCCGGCATTCTTTATTGGTATGACTGGCTACCGTTCCAGGGGTACCATGAATTTGACATGGGTGGTCGAGTATGCTGCCCGGGTCGGATGGGCCTGTATTGTTCTCTTTCCGCTGACTGGACTGGGAGCCGCGGAATCCGGCATTGGCTGTCGTGTCTTGGGCGTCATCATTATTTTTGTGACACTTATGTTTGTTGTGTCGAGGTTTATGGATGTTGTCTCGCATTTCTTGCGTATTGCCCCGGACCGTGGTGTATTGGCACCGGGGAATGGGCATTAGGACCTCCTCCTCAAGCTGAGGTAGCAACTTGTGCTTTGGGTACCGTTTGGTGGGGCGCTCGAGTCCGTATTCCTCGGCTGCCAGGACCTCAGTCCATCTGTCTGTGAGCAGATCTTGATCAGCTTGGAGCTTCTGCTGCTTCTTTTTCAGGCTTGAAGCGCTTCTGCTCGACGGGGTCCTCTGGCACGCTGAATTCATCGTTGTCGAGGCTCACCTCGTCTTCGGAGGGGGGCATGTAGTTGTCCTCCTCCAAGTATCCGTCCGTCGCCTGTTCATTTGGGCTAACCTGCCCGTCTTCCTGTCCGGCCTGCTCGAAGGCAGGCTGATCGGGATTGTATTCATCTTCGGCACCATCCGGATTGTTTTCGTCTCCAGTGCCGATATTGCTGTGGCGGGGCTTAGAGCGGCGCCAATGACACCCATGCTTTGATTTCTTCCTTAAGGGGTTATCTTCTATTGCCTCATCGCCGTTGGTTTCTTCGGGAGTGTCCATCATATATATATCATACGAGGAGGTGGCTGTCCAGCGCCCCGTGGGCGGTGGCTCCTGTTCTTCTCCTGTGCACACCGTCGATGTCCTCGGAGTCGAAGTCAAGCACGTTAGTCAAATCGTCGACAATGGCGATGAAGTGGGTGGTGGGTGGGCAACGAATTTCCTCGTCGCTTGCTTCCCATTTGAGCCGGACATAGTTCGGCAAGAGTCTCCTGACAAAGAGAGAGACCTTAATGAATTTAGTATGTCGACGAAGGGTGAGTGCTGGAAGATATCCGCAGCGGTGAACTCCATTACCGGAGCCCAACCGGATTCGGTGGGCTCGGGGGCGCGCGGTCTGGAACCTACAGCCGGACACAAGTCCGGGGGTCCGATGACACAGACTTCCTTGGGGGTGGAGTCTGTGTCTGGCTCTACCGCCGATGAGTATGCGGCCTCCGGGGCGGGGTCCATCCACCCGTCCTCGGACGACACGATCTGCCCCAGATTTAGATCCGGAGCTATTGCAGGTGCGATATCCCAAATATTGTCTGACAGCAGGTCTAAGCCGTGCTAGTCGTGACTGTTCGGCGCTTCCTGGCGTAAGCCTGAATCCGTCAAAGATCAAGTTTCCGCGGATATCGGCCATGTAGTTCAAGTTTCCAAACCTGACCTGATGGCTAGGGGCGTAGCTATTGATCTGCTCCAGATGGCCAAGCGAATTGGCCCGCAGTGCGTAGCCGCCGAACATGAAGATCTGTCCGGGGAGAAAAGTCTCACCCTGGACCGCGTTGTTGTTGATGATTGAACGAGCCATCGAGCCTTACTATGACGGCACAGAGGAACTCTCAATGAAAGCACCAATGTCGGTGTCAAAACCGGCGGATCTCGGGTAGGGGGTCCCGAACTGTGCGTCTAAGGCTAATGGTAACAGGAGGCAGGGGACACGATGTTTTACCCAGGTTTGGGCCCTCTCGATGGAGGTAATACCCTACTTCCTGCTTGATTGATCTTGATGATATGAGTATTACAAGAGTTGATCTACCACGAGATCGTAGAGGCTAAACCCTAGGAGCTAGCCTATGATGATTATGATTGTTCCCTTCTACGGACTAAACCCTCCGGTTTATATAGGCACCGGAGGGGGCTAGGGTTACACGAAGTCAGTTACAAAGATGGAGATCTAACATCCGAACCGCCAAGCTTGTCTTCCATGCAAAGGAGAGTCCCATCCGGACATGGGATGAAGTCTTGAGTCTTGCATCTTCATAGTCCAACAGTCCGGCCAAAGTATATAGTCCGGCTGTCCGGACACCCCCTAATCCAGGACTCCCTCAATGGCCACCAGAGTGGCCGACTCCTAGCAGGCGGCCCACCATCATACCCTCAAAGTTTGCACCCCACATAATGGCGACGAGACAAGGCATGGCTACAGTGCGGCCTGCCACCCCTGAATCCCGGAGCGGGCTTGGCCACAGTGCATCATACCGGGCGGCCATCCCTAGACCAGCGTGGCTCTATTGCCACGCTGACCATGACATCGACCATGGAAGAGCAGGCATGCTCCCACGACGGGCTCTCAGTATGGCCCGCAGGCGGCGGGCCCTACCTGTCAGTGAGATACTAGGAGGCGGCATGCCCAGACCGGTCGGCATAGGGGGAGGCCGGCTCCCAACAGTCGGCCCACCCCTTCCCTAGAAGTTGGTGCTCCATTAACCAGATAAGATGGGGTGTGGCTATAGTGAATGCCCACCAGGCGACGGTACTGTAGCCACGCTCTCCCTGACCAAGACACCGTCATCAGGGGCAAGGCTATAGTGATGAACAGCCGACAGGGCCCACAGGCAGTGGGCCCAACCTGTCGGCTGAGAGCCCGGCAACCGGCGGGCCCCAGCAGCCAGCGGAGAAGCCGGCAAGCATAGACTCTGACGGCCTGGGCCTACACCCAGTCGGATTACCATTGTACCCCGGGGGGTAGGCCTATATAAACCCCCCAGGCCACCCCTGCAAAGGGTTGAGCTCTTAGAGTACACACACACATATAGAGAGATGAGTAGAGCTAGCCTTGCCCTTCTTCCTCCTCTAGTCGAACAGCTCAAGGAGCAAACTTATAGCTACTTGTCGATCTAGTGATCATGTGTAGGACCTTGAGAAGAGGTGTCTAGAGGGGGGTGATTAGACACTAAGTACCAAAGTTACAGTTTTTAGGTTTCTTTAAATTTGAGTGGAGTTTACGCACAAGTTTAACATTCACAACATATAGCAAGCAAGCATGCAAAGAGTATATGAGTAGCGGAAAGTAAAGCATGCAACTTGCAAGAATGTAAAGGGAAGGGTTTGGAGGATTCAAACGCAATTGGAGACACGGATGTTTTTGGCATGGTTCCGATAGGTGGTGCTATCGTACATCCACGTTGATGGAGACTTCAACCCACGAAGGGTAACGGTTGCGCGAGTTGTCACGACCGGTTTTCCAATAAAAATATTTATTGAGAAACCAATCTTTTGAGTCCAGTATGAGAGAAATCCTCCTCACTGGTAGACAGATTCTTGATACAATAAGCCAGTAGCATAAAATATATTACAGGGTTGAACTGCGGTTGCTCAACCAAATTATTACAAGCACGCCAATAATTATACATAATGGCGGACATGACACAGTGGTGTGGAGGCATACTACTGATTCGAGGATATGGCGGTGGTGGAGAAACACAGCGGGGAGAGAAATACAAGACTCTAAGTCTATCATCTCATCGAGCGTCGAGGTGAGGCTTGATGAATTTATTTGGTAGCGGAAGCGGATATAAAACAGTGACCAAATCCAGGGTCGCACGAGACTGACTGGGACTCCTCTAGGTGTCGGACTCGCTATCAAACTCTTCATCCATGAGATCGCCTTCGTCAGCATCTGGCCAAATCAACAAGCCAGTGAGTACTTTGAAAGTACTCGCAAGACAGTTAGGATGTAAGATATAACAAATGCATGCATGGATGCGTCATGAATAATTCACCAATGTACAATCAAAAATTAGCATAACAAGGTAGGTAAAAGGGAAACGGCGGTAGTCCGCCTGAAATCCCCACCAAACATAAATGAATACCGATCGGGTGTCTGAAGCGACGCCTCGAAAGGTGAACATATAAATATAAGGAAATGATGCCACAGTCGGGCGTCTTAGCGACACCACATAAAGGGCTTTAAAAGAAATACCACAGTCGGACGTCGGGGCAACATCACAGATAGGGCTTTAAAAGAAATGCCACATTCGGACATCGGGGCGACATCACAGAAAGGGCTTTAAAAGAAATGCCACAGTCGGACGTCGGGGCGACATCACAGAAAGGGCTTTAAAAGAAATGCCACAGTCGGACGTCGGGGCGACATCACAGAAAGGGCTTTGACAGAAAGTAAAATACAACAATGCCACAGTCGGACGTCTGAGCGACATCGCAGAAAGGGCTTTTATTCACAAGTAAATAATACTCATAATAAACATTTAATTCTTGAGAATAAATGGGTTAGTCCATCCACAGGAATATTCGTTTAACCGGACTTAGCACTCATGTGATTCACCGGAGTCTCTGTCATCAAAACTGACATTTGATTAGGATAAGATAATATTGATCTAGGACAGGGAATAGATGATTTGGAGGAATATATGACTCTGCAGAGTTTGTACAAAATTTTTCCAACAGCCAACGGATTTCCGTAGTCACGAAGGACTAGTTCCGTTTACGGTATTTCGGAAGAAAACACAGCTAACCAGTACACACCCATCCTACCTCTCGATGCTAGGAATCACCCTAGACATCGTCCAAGAAAAACTTTTGAGACGGGGAGATCACAATCTCGAATAGCATGGGATCAAATTTATATACGCGCGCTCTAAGGGGTGCCCCCCTCTCGGTCCCAACCGGAAACACCCATGCCCCCTGACCGGATGACTGGCTTTAATCCAGGGCCATGGAACCATCATCACGGCCTCTCCTTTTTGGTGTGTACCAAAAAAGCGGTTTGCAACTTACTAAACCATATTCCTTGCGGAAAACATGTGGTAGTACAGGGAAGGAAATGAGAGGAACTGGACCGATACGGTTTGACACTGAAGTCACATAGTCTGGCATAAGACTGGCATGCTACAACACTGCCATCTCACCCATCCTCATGCCAACACATGGCCATTCATACTTACATCCATCCACTTATGGATCATCGAACTCACTTACCTCATTGTCGCATAAAATAACGTTCATCGACATGCTTCTCAACATGCCATAAAACTAACTAAATGCAAAACATGCCAAGACACTCATCATATCAAAAGTTCAAACATGATTGCCTGGTTCAGAGTAGTCGGAGCCTAGCTCGGTGAAGTTCGCGGCTCCGTCACCTCCTTCGGTATCTACGGTATAAAGAAAATATATGCGCTATCGTAAATACCAAGGAGTGCACAGAAAGTAAACCAAATATTTTTCAAATAAATCTGATAAAAAACTAGACAAAATTTTAAAGAGAACAGAAAAAGAATCAATCAAAAATACTTTTCAGTTTAAAAGTTATAAGGGTTTTTGCCCAGGGACTCATCTGTAATGAAACAGAAAGTTTCCAGGGGCTAGCTTATAAAAACAGAAAACGCTTCGGCAGAAACTACGCCAGCTCAAAGGGAAAACGTACTTTGCCCGAAGGCGCTTCCAGAAAACGTTTCAACAGAGAGAGCAGAGAGGCTGACGGTGGGGTCCCACGCGTCAGGTTTGAATTTCAAAAAAAAAGGCAAACGGAGCTCGTCGGCGCCCGAGAGCCGCGGTGGTCGCCGGCGGCGATCCACGGCGAGGCAGGGGGATCGGAGGGTACCTCCGTGCTCAGGGCGCCATTCCGCGTCGGTTGGTGGTGGTGGTGGTCGCCGGCGAGTACCACGTCGACGGTGAGCTTTGCTCCGGCGGACGGCGGCTCGGGTGGTCGAGGAATTCGTCGGAGAGGGCTGCAGAGGTCAAATTGACGAGGGGGTTAGGCTCCTGGTAGCTAGAGAGAGTAACAGACGGGGTTTGGGCGCCGGAGACGGCCTCACCGGAGCGAATCGTGGTGGAGGCCGAGGCGGATCGGGGCGGCCGGAGTTGGGGGGGGAGACCTCCTCGGGGTCCCCCGAGTGGCCTGGCGTGGCGTTGGTGAGGAGTGGGGATGAGGCATGCACGAGGGTGAGCTCGGGGGCCCTTTTTATAGGCGGCCCGAGGCGGTTGCCGTGAACGGGGATCTCCGGCGAGTGATTACGGTGGTGCCGTGGATGTGCAGGGGGATTAGGGGCTTGGGCAGCGCCGTTGAGGTCCATCGATCCCATTTAGGCGCTAAACGGGCTGGGGTTTGGCGTTATGGGTGAGCTCGATGGAACGGGGGTGGCGCGGCCCGTCGGCGGCAGGGAGCACGTTCCGTGCTTGCCGGGCCACGGCGACGGTGCCACGGGCGTGCGCTGGCACGGCAGGGACACGCGGAGAGCCAAGGGGCTTTGGGCGGCGCTGAACAGCATTCTGCCGTGGTGTGCCTTCTGTCGGCCGCCACGGGAGGTCCCGACGCCTCAGAAGACGCCGGCAAGGGCGGGCCAGCGCGCCACCGACGCCAGGAAGGCTCCACGCACGCGTGTGAAGCTCCGGACAAGAGGGAGGGGCTACGAGGAACGTGCCAAGTGCACTGTGAACGCGTGAGTGAAACTGACGAACGCAAGATGACACTGAAACTGAATTTTCTGAATTTTGAACAGCAACAGTGCATGCAAGGTGTTCGACAGAATGAATTTGGCCTCTGGGGATTTTTCCTTGAGCTGAAACTTGGTGGAGTGGCTTCTCATTGCTCAAATAGGTTGCCTGAATTTTGGTGGAATTTTTGGAGGAGTGTAGATATGAATTTCATCAAATTTGGCAAATCTGGTCCAAACTTGTAGAGACTGAATTCAGAAAAATTTGAAAAGAGGAGGAGTGGTTCAAGATGGTTCTGAGTTGTGGGTACAAAGGACTATCCAGGAGAGTTGGTTTGAGGTAAAAACTCAAATGCAATAGGGTACTTGCTTTGAAAATCACTCAGGCTCCAAATAATTTTCAGAAATGATTTGAGAGGAAAAATAATTAGAATAAAATCCAAAACTTGTTTGGATTAGTTTGGACAGAGAACTTAGGTTGATCACAAGGTGTAGGGGAGGTTTTGGAGGGGTTTTATCACATGGGAACAATGCAAAGTCAAGGGTGGTTCCAAGATATGAAAATCCCCAAATTTTCATAGAGTTTCATTTTAAAAGAAAAAGGATTAAACTCCCAAAAATGAATTTGAGAGGGAACCAACAGAGAAGAAGTTTTCAAAAGATCAAACACCAAAGTTTGAAAAAAATAAAATCCTTGCCAAAGCAAAGGAAGTTTTTAAGAGGAAGATTTTCTGAAAGTAGAAAAAAAAAATTAAATGGCCTCTTTTCAAAAGCACAAAGTTTTTGATAAAAACCAAATAATTTTTTTTTGGAGTGTCACAACACCTACCCCCGAGATTTCAGCTGATCCTTAAATAAGTGTGGATGCTCTGTCCGAAGAAAATCCTCGCTTTCCCAAGTTGCTTCACTGTCGGTGTGATTGCTCCATTGGACTTTGAAAAACTTGATGGTCTTCTGTCGGGTCCTTCTTTCAGACTCCTCTAATATTCTTACGGGACGTTCCCGATAAGTGAGGTCTAGCTGCACGTCAATGTTTTCATGGGATACTTGTTTCTCTGGGTTGCTTACGCACTTCCTTAATTGAGAGACGTGGAACACGTCGTGAATATCGGATAATTCCTCGGGTAAGTCTAGCTGGTAGGCTACAGTGCCTCTTCGTGCCACTATGCAGAATGGTCCAATGAATCTTGGTGCTAACTTTCCTTTAATCTTGAATCGTTGCAATCCTCTCATAGGGGATACTCTCAGGTATACGAACTCACCGGGTTCGAAGCTGACCCTTCGATGTTTCTGATCATAATAACTCTTCTGTCGACTTTGAGCGGTCTTAAGTCGGTCTCTGATTAGCTTGACCTTTTCCTCGGCTTCTCTGAGCATGTCTGGTCCGAAGATGCGGCTGTCTCCGGTCTCTGACCAATTTAATGGGGTACGACATCTTCGTCCATATAAAGCCTCAAATGGTGCCATTTGTAGGCTGGTCTGGTAGCTATTGTTATACGCGAACTCGGCGTATGGCAGGCTTTCTTCCCAACTGGTTCCATATGTGAGGACACATGCTCTCAGCATGTCTTCTAAAATTTGGTTTACGCGTTCAGTCTGTCCATCAGTCTGTGGGTGGTATGCGGTACTGAAGGCTAGTTGGGTTCCCAGGGCCTGTTGTAAATGCTCCCAAAATCTTGAGACGAACTGAGTGCCTCTGTCGGATATTATAGTCTTCGGGACACCGTGCAGACAAACTATACAGGAGAGATAAATCCTGGCAAGCCTCTGAGTGTTGTAGGTCGTCTTCACTGGAATAAAGTGTGCCACTTTGGTCAACCTATCAGTGATGACCCATATGGCATCATTCCCGTGTCGTGACCGAGGTAGTCCGACAATAAAATCCATCCCTATTTCATCCCATTTCCACTCAGGTATTTTGTTTGGTTGCAGTAGTCCAGCTGGTCTCTGATGTTCAGCTTTTATGCGCTGACATGAGTCGCAACATGCAATGAAGGTGGCTATGTCCCTCTTCATACCGTGCCACCAAAATCTTTCCTGAATATCCTTATACATTTTGGTTCCTCCAGGGTGAATTGAATATGGAGTGGTGTGTGCTTCAGCTAAAATTTGCTGCTTAAGGTCTTCTATGTTTGGCACGCAGAGCCTTTCTCCGTACCATAATATTCCTTCATTGTCTATTACGAATTCCGAGGCCTTGCCCATACTCAACTTTCTTTTGATGCCTTCGATGCTGGTGTGACCGGGCTGAGCTTCTTTAATTTTCTCCACAAGGTTGGGTTGTATTTCCAAGTTTGATATGGTGCCTTCTGCTACCACTATCAAGTTGAGCTTGGCAAATTCTTGTTGGAATTTGGGCCTCAAGTTGTGCAGATTGTTTTCGTCAGAGCTGGGGTTCCGACTAAGGGCATCGGCCACTACATTTGCTTTCCCTGGATGATAATGGATACCAACATCATAATCTTTTACCAACTCCAACCAACGTCGTTGCCGTAAATTTAGTTCTGGCTGCGTGAAAATATATTTGAGGCTTTTGTGATCCGTATATATTTCACATCGATTCCCGAGTAAGAAATGCCTCCATTCCTTGAGTGCATGAATAACTGCTGCCATTTCTAAGTCATGAGTGGGATAATTCTCCTCATGCTTGCGAAGTTGCCTTGAAGCGTAGGCGACAACCTTGCCTTCCTGCATCAATACGCATCCGAGACCCTTTCTGGACGCGTCACAATATACTTCAAAATTCTTGTGCATGTCGGGTACAATTAATACCGGTGCTGTCGTTAACTTCCGCTTTAGCTCTTGGAAACTTTTCTCGCAGGCTTCTGTCCATTCAAACTTCTTATCTTTCTTGAGCAACTGTGTCATAGGCTTGGCTATGGTGGAAAATCCTTCAATAAATTTGCGGTAATATCCTGCCATTCCCAAGAAACTCCGAATGTCCGTTACGCTGGCTGGTGACTTCCAGCCAAGTACGGCCTTGACTTTCTCTGGGTCCACTGCGATACCGTCTTGGGTCAGCACGTGGCCTAGAAAGCCTACTTGTCTTAGCCAAAATTCGCACTTGCTGAACTTGGCATACAATTGGTGTTTTCTTAGCTCTCCTAGCACAATCCTAAGATGTTCTGCGTGCTCTTCTGGTGTCTTGGAGTATACCAGAATATCGTCGATGAATACCACGACGAACTTGTCCATAAACTTCATAAATACTTTGTTCATGAGGTGAACAAAATATGCTGGGGCGTTAGTTAATCCAAATGGCATCACTGTGAACTCGTACAGTCCATATCTGGAGGTGAAGGCTGTTTTGGGGGTATCTTCCGTTCGTACCCTCAATTGATGGTATCCTGACCTTAAGTCAATTTTTGAAAATACCTTGGCCTGAGCGAGTTGATCAAACAAATCGTTTATCCTTGGCATCGGGTATTTGTTTTTTGACTGTGACCATGTTAAGTGCTCGATAGTCGATACACAATCTCAGCGTTCCATCCTTCTTTTTGGCAAATAAAATTGGTGATCCCCAAGGTGGGGAGCTGGCTCGAATGTATCCTTTTTCCAGTAATTCCTTTATTTGCTTCTTCAACTCGATCAACTCGGATGGTGCCATTCTGTATGGTTTCTTTTATATGGGGGTGGTTCCTGGTGCTAGCTCAATGCGGAATTCTATTTCTCGGTCTGGTGGCATGCCTGGTAGTTCTTCAGGGAATACATCTAGAAATTCACACACTACTGGAACCTTGTTTAGCTCAGAAACGTCCATCTTATTTAATCTCGGTTGCCGGGGTATTTTTCCTTCCTTGGCTGATACTCTTATTGTCTTCCCTTGGTGGTGTGTGAGAATTACGGTCCTGTTGAAACAGTCGATAAAACCCTTATTGGTGGTTAGCCAATCCATCCCTAGGATGACATCCAGTCCTTTATTTTTCAACACAATAAGATTTGCGTGAAACTTCAATCCTTCGAACTCAATGACCACATTCTGACAGTAATTCTGAGTAACTTGCTGAATCCGAGGGGACTTGATGATCATGGATTTCTCCAAAGGGAGCATCGAAAAATTATTTTGCAAAGCAAAACTTTTCAAAATGAAAGAGTGAGAAGCTCCAGAATCAAACAAAACCATTGCAGGTATTGTGTTGACAGGAAACGTACCGAGTACGATATCCGGAGCATTTTGTGCCTCCTCTTTGGTTACATGGTTCAGATGACCCTTCCTGTGGTTATTGTTGGGATTGAAATTGTTTCGCTTGGGCGCTGAATTATTGCCGCCGTTGTTCGGCTTTGGGGTTGAATTCCTTGGCTTGGGGCACTGTTTGGCATACTGCCCTTCTTCTCCACAAGCGTAACAAGTAACGCCGGGGCGATAGGTGAATTCTTTGTCTCTTGCATGATAATTCTTGATTGGGCGTGAGACGTTGGATGAGGATTTGTGTGTCCCACCCTTTTGAAAATCTGTCCTGCTTCGGTGATTGCGAGCATGGTTAGTCTGGTCCCTTTTTCGCTTGCGGATATCTTCCAGACTGCGTCTCTCATTTTCCAGAGTAATGGCTTTGTCCACCAGTGTTTTAAAATCAGGAAAAGTGTGCACGACCAGTTGGCATTTAAGCGCGGGCGCCAGACCGTCAAGGAATTTCTCCATCTTCTTGATTTCAGTCATACGCTCTTCATTGGCGTAGCGGGACAATAGAGTGAATTGACTGTTGTAATCTGATACTGTCATGTTCATTTGTTTGAGGTCATCGAATTCTCTCTTCTTGATTTTCATAATACTCTTAGGAATATGTGCACCACGGAAACCTTCCTTGAAATCATCCCAGGTTATGTCATTTTCGTTGGGATGCATGTGCAGAAAATTCTCCCACCACGATGTGGCTGCTCCTGTGAGATAGTGCGGAGCATATAATACCTTCTCGGGGTCTGAACATTTTGCAATAATTAATTTTCTCTCCATATCTCGAAGCCAGTCCTCGGCTTCAAGAGGTTTGTCAGTGTGAGAAAATGTTTGACGACGTGTCTTCTGTAGCTCAGATAACTTGGAATGCTGCTGATACTGTCCATGGTGATTTCCCATGTTGATGACTTGGTTCATCATTTCCCGATGTTGTTGCTGACTCTGCTCATAAAGGCGGCACATTTGTGAAAGTGCCGATTCACTGCCCTGTTGGCCTGACTGTCCCTGAGTGAACTCGTTGCTGGTTTGTGCATCATAAATTTCCTCTGGTGGAGTTGGCATGGAGCGAGTCCAAGGACGAGACATTTTTCACTCTGGGGAAATGCTTTTTTTTTGTAAAACTTATATGAAAAGCGGAAAGAGTCGCAAAAACAAATTCATAAATGCATAAAGCTGGCAAATAGAATTAAATAACTCAGCTTACTTAAGAAAAACAAATCGACTTGCGCACGAAGAAGGACTGCTCATTACATATCTTACACGTGGGCGGTAATTATACAATACATCACTCAGGATATGCGTACATAATCCTGACATGATATTTAGGCTAGTGCACTTCTCCAGATCCTACATGATGCGCAAACAGGCTACTTCTCACAACCTATGTACATATCTTACAAAGCGGTACAATACACGCAGCTAAGTGTACTCAGGCGGAGATGTTGACGACCTCCTTTGCCCTGCCGAGGGCGAGGCGTAGCGAGGTTGGGGACTCGACTTCCTCCTCGCTAATGGGCTCCATACGTGTGGTGTTGCGTAGAGTGGACGGAACGGTTGCCAGGGGCGGGGCAACACGTACAGGAGTGGGCGCGAAGGGTGGTGCAGTGCGCGCTGGAGTGGGCGCAATGACTTGGTTGAATTCTTCGGTAGAAGGCAGGCGACGAGTAGGCGTATAAGATGCTGAGGACGACACCAAAGTTAGTGGCGGAGCGATGGGTAGGAGCTCCCCCCTGTTGGCAGCACAGCCATGAACTGAGTCCATGCGGGTAGCTACGAAGTCGTCCACCAGGTTGTCGAAGGCTGCCTCCAGGGCCCGGAGATACTCAATGAGCATCTCAAAAGCCTCGTATCGTTCTCCTCTGGGGCAGGAGTATGCGTAGTGACAGGTGTAAGGCACATGGCACGGAAGATAACGGTAACGACGAGTCTTCATCACGGGAAGGACATGGCTCTATCGCCTCGCGGGCTGCCATCTGCATAGCATGCCTCTCCGTAGGCATGGCTCTTCCCACGAACCGGAAGCGGCATAACTCAACATGCCCTCCCTTGAACTGCACCGCGGCCTGGTGCATGGTCAGACTGTCGTTGACTCGGTGCTGGCAAAGTGTGAAGACTGGGCGCACGGATGGCCCCATCACGACCTGAACGATGAAAGAAAGAAGCTTGACGAACCCATCGGGCACGTTGGCGAAGGTCTGAGACTCGCAGCTGTTGTCGGCCATCTACAAAAGTAGGCAAAAATTCTGCAGGGTCAGATCATAAATTTATGCTGACTGACAGAAAATGACTAAAATTGCAAAAATTTAATTTAGCTCTATCATGCTAATAACCAATTAGCGATCGCACCTAGTGGATTCCTACAGTCAGCCTAGCTCTGGTACCAAGCTTGTCACGACCGGTTTTCCAATAAAAATATTTATTGAGAAACCAATCTTTTGAGTCCAGTATGAGATAAATCCTCCTCACTGGTAGACAGATTCTTGATACAATAAGCCAGTAGCATAAAATATATTACAGGGTTGAACTGCGGTTGCTCAACCAAATTATTACAAGCACGCCAATAATTATACATAATGGCGGACATGACACAGTGGTGTGGAGGCATACTACTGACTCGAGGATATGGCGATGGTGGAGAAACACAGCGGGGAGAGAAATACAAGACTCTAAGTCTATCATCTCATCGAGCGTCAAGGTGAGGCTCGATGAATTTATTTGGTAGCGGAAGCGGATATAAAACAGTGACCAAATCCAGGGTCGCACGAGACTGACTGGGACTCCTCTAGGTGTCGGACTCGCTATCAAACTCTTCATCCATGAGATCGCCTTCGTCAGCATCTGGCCAAATCAACAAGCCAGTGAGTACTTTGAAAGTACTCGCAAGACAGTTCGGACGTAAGATATAACAAATGCATGCATGGATGCGTCATGAATAATTCACCAATGTACAATCAAAAATTAGCATAACAAGGTAGGTAAAAGGGAAACGGCGGTAGTCCGCCTGAAATCCCCACCAAACATAAATGAATACCGATCGGGTGTCTGAAGCGACGCCTCGAAAGGTGAACATATAAATATAAGGAAATGATGCCACA
Source organism: Triticum aestivum (assembly GCF_018294505.1). Lineage (NCBI taxonomy): Eukaryota > Viridiplantae > Streptophyta > Magnoliopsida > Poales > Poaceae > Triticum > Triticum aestivum. Next base: position 439,263,008 of record NC_057798.1, read on the forward strand.
GTCGGGCGTCTTAGCGACACCACATAAAGGGCTTTAAAAGAAATACCACAATCGGATGTCGGGGCGACATCACAGATAGGGCTTTAAAAGAAATGCCACAGTCGGACGTCGGGGCGACATCACAGAAAGGGCTTTAAAAGAAATGCCACAGTCGGACGTCGGGGAGACATCACAGAAAGGGCTTTAAAAGAAATGCCACAGTCGGACGTCGGGGCGACATCACAGAAAGGGCTTTGACAGAAAGTAAAATACAACAATGCCACAGTCGGACGTCTGAGCGACATCGCAGAAAGGGCTTTTATTCACAAGTAAATAATACTCATAATAAACATTTAATTCTTGAGAATAAATGGGTTAGTCCATCCACAGGAATATTCGTTTAACCGGACTTAGCACTCATGCGATTCACCGGAGTCTCTGTCATCAAAACTGACATTTGATTAGGATAAGATAATATCGATCTAGGACAGGGAATAGATGATTTGGAGGAATATATGACTCTGCAGAGTTTGTACAAAATTTTTCCCACAGCCAACGGATTTCCGTAGTCACGAAGGACTAGTTCCGTTTACGGTATTTCGGAAGAAAACACAGCTAACCAGTACACACCCATCCTACCTCTCGATGCTAGGAATCACCCTAGACATCGTCCAAGAAAAACTTTTGAGACGGGGAGATCACAATCTCGAATAGCATGGGATCAAATTTATATACGCGCGCTCTAAGGGGTGCCCCCCTCTCGGTCCCAACCAGAAACACCCATGCCCCCTGACCGGATGACTGGCTTTAATCCAGGGCCATGGAACCATCATCACGGCCTCTCCTTTTTGGTGTGTACCAGAAAAGCGGTTTGCAACTTACTAAACCATATTCCTTGCGGAAAACATGTGGTAGTACAGGGAAGGAAATGAGAGGAACTGGACCGATACGGTTTGACACTGAAGTCACATAGTCTGGCATAAGACTGGCATGCTACAACACTGCCATCTCACCCATCCTCATGCCAACACATGGCCATTCATACTTACATCCATCCACTTATGGATCATCGAACTCACTTACCTCATTATCGCATAAAATAACGTTCATCGACATGCTTCTCAACATGCCATAAAACTAACTAAATGCAAAACATGCCAAGACACTCATCATATCAAAAGTTCAAACATGCTTGCCTGGTTCAGAGTAATCGGAGCCTAGCTCGGTGAAGTTCGCGGCTCCGTCACCTCCTTCGGTATCTACGGTATAAAGAAAATATATGCGCTATCGTAAATACCAAGGAGTGCACAGAAAGTAAACCAAATATTTTTCAAATAAATCTGATAAAAAACTAGACAAAATTTTAAAGATAACAGAAAAAGAATCAATCAAAAATACTTTTCTGTTTAAAAGTTATAAGGGTTTTTGCCCAGGGACTCATCTGTAATGAAACAGAAAGTTTCCAGGGGCTAGCTTATAAAAACAGAAAACGCTTCGGCAGAAACTACGCCAGCTCAAAGGGAAAACGTACTTTGCCCGAAGGCGCTTCCAGAAAACGTTTCAACAGAGAGAGCAGAGAGGCTGACGGTGGGGTCCCACGCGTCAGGTTTGAATTTCAAAAAAAAAGGCAAACGGAGCTCGTCGGCGCCCGAGAGCCGCGGTGGTCGCCGGCGGCGATCCACGGCGAGGCAGGGGGATCGGAGGGTACCTCCGTGCTCAGGGCGCCATTCCGCGTCGGTTGGTGGTGGTGGTGGTCGCCGGCGAGTACCACGTCGATGGCGAGCTTTGCTCCAGCGGACGGCGGCTCGGGTGGTCGAGGAATTCGTCAGAGAGGGCTGCAGAGGTCAAATTGACGAGGGGGTTAGGCTCCTGGTAGCTAGAGAGAGTAACAGACGGGGTTTGGGCGCCGGAGACGGCCTCACCGGAGCGAATCGTGGTGAAGGCCGAGGCGGATCGGGGCGGCTGGAGTTGGGGGGGGAGACCTCCTCGGGGTCCCCCTAGTGGCCTGGCGTGGCGTTGGTGAGGAGTGGGGATGAGGCGTGCACGAGGGTGAGCTCGGGGGCCCTTTTTATAGGCGGCCCGAGGCGGTTGCCGTGAACGGGGATCTCCGGCGAGTGATTACGGCGGTGCCGTGGATGTGCAGGGGGATTAGGGGCTTGGGCAGCGCCGTTGAGGTCCACCGGTCCCATTTAGGCGCTAAACGGGCTGGAGTTTGGCGTTATGGGTGAGCTCGACGGAACGGGGTTGGCGCGGCCCGTCGGCGGCAGGGAGCACGTTCCGTGCTTGCCGGGCCACGGCGACGGTGCCACGGGCGTGCGCTGGCACGGCAGGGACACGCAGAGAGCCAAGGGGCTTTGGGCGGCGCTGAACGGCGTTCTGCCGTGGTGTGCCTTCTGTCGGCCGCCACGGGAGGTCCCGACGCCTCAAAAGACGCCGGCGAGGGCGGGCCAGCGCGCCACCGACGCCAGGAAGGCTCCACGCACGCGTGTGAAGCTCCGGACAAGAGGGAGGGGCTACGAGGAACGTGCCAAGTGCACTGTGAACGCGTGAGTGAAACTGACGAACGCAAGATGACACTGAAACTGAATTTTCTGAATTTTGAACAGCAACAGTGCATGCAAGGTGTTCGACAGAATGAATTTGGCCTCTGGGGATTTTTCCTTGAGCTGAAACTTGGTGGAGTGGCTTCTCATTGCTCAAATAGGTTGCCTGAATTTTGGTGGAATTTTTGGAGGAGTGTAGATATGAATTTCATCAAATTTGGCAAATCTGGTCCAAACTTGCAGAGACTGAATTCAGAAAAATTTGAAAAGAGGAGGAGTGGTTCAAGATGGTTCTGAGTTGTGGGTACAAAGGACTATCCAGGAGAGTTGGTTTGAGGTAAAAACTCAAATGCAATAGGGTACTTGCTTTGAAAATCACTCAGGCTCCAAATAATTTTCAGAAATGATTTGAGAGGAAAAATAATTAGAATAAAATCCAAAACTTGTTTGGATTAGTTTGGACAGAGAACTTAGGTTGATCACAAGGTGTAGGGGAGGTTTTGGAGGGGTTTTACCACATGGGAACAATGCAAAGTCAAGGGTGGTTCCAAGATATGAAAATCCCCAAATTTTCATAGAGTTTCATTTTAAAAGAAAAAGGATTAAACTCCCAAAAATGAATTTGAGAGGGAACCAACAGAGAAGAAGTTTTCAAAAGATCAAACACCAAAGTTTGAAAAAAATAAAATCCTTCCCAAAGCAAAGGAAGTTTTTAAGAGGAAGATTTTCTGAAAGTAGAAAAAAAATTTAAATGGCCTCTTTTCAAAACCACAAAGTTTTTGATAAAAACCAAATAAATTTTTTTTTGGAGTGTCACAACACCTACCCCCTTAGGAAAAATCTCGTCCCCGAGATTTCAGCTGATCCTTAAATAAGTGTGGATGCTCTGTCCGAAGAAAATCCTCGCTTTCCCAAGTTGCTTCACTGTCGGTGTGATTGCTCCACTGGACTTTGAAAAACTTGATGGTCTTCTGTCGGGTCCTTCTTTCAGACTCCTCTAATATTCTTACGGGACGTTCCCGATAAGTGAGGTCTAGCTGAACGTCAATGTTTTCATGGGATACTTGTTTCTCTGGGTTGCTTACGCACTTCCTTAATTGAGAGACATGGAACACGTCGTGAATATCGGATAATTCCTCGGGTAAGTCTAGCTGGTAGGCTACAGTGCCTCTTCGTGCCACTATGCAGAATGGTCCAATGAATCTTGGTGCTAACTTTCCTTTAATCTTGAATCGTTGCAATCCTCTCATAGGGGATACTCTCAGGTATACGAACTCACCGGGTTCGAAGCTGACCCTTCGATGTTTCTGATCATAATAACTCTTCTGTCGACTTTGAGCGGTCTTAAGTCGGTCTCTGATTAGCTTGACCTTTTCCTCGGCTTCTCTGAGCATGTCTGGTCCGAAGATGCGGCTGTCTCCGGTCTCTGACCAATTTAATGGGGTACGACATCTTCGTCCATATAAAGCCTCAAATGGTGCCATTTGTAGGCTGGTCTGGTAGCTATTGTTATACGCGAACTCGGCGTATGGCAGGCTTTCTTCCCAACTGGTTCCATATGTGAGGACACATGCTCTCAGCATGTCTTCTAAAATTTGGTTTACGCGTTCAGTCTGTCCATCAGTCTGTGGGTGGTATGCGGTACTGAAGGCTAGTTGGGTTCCCAGGGCCTGTTGTAAATGCTCCCAAAATCTTGAGACGAACTGAGTGCCTCTGTCGGATATTATAGTCTTCGGGACACCGTGCAGACAAACTATACAGGAGAGATAAATCCTGGCAAGCCTCTGAGTGTTGTAGGTCGTCTTCACTGGAATAAAGTGTGCCACTTTGGTCAACCTGTCAGTGATGACCCATATGGCATCATTCCCGTGTCGTGACCGAGGTAGTCCGACAATAAAATCCATCCCTATTTCATCCCATTTCCACTCAGGTATTTTGTTTGGTTGCAGTAGTCCGGCTGGTCTCTGATGTTCAGCTTTTATGCGCTGACATGAGTCGCAACATGCAATGAAGGTGGCTATGTCCCTCTTCATACCGTGCCACCAAAATCTTTCCTGAATATCCTTATACATTTTGGTTCCTCCAGGGTGAATTGAATATGGAGTGGTGTGTGCTTCAGCTAAAATTTGCTGCTTAAGGTCTTCTATGTTTGGCACGCAGAGCCTTTCTCCGTACCATAATATTCCTTCATTTTCTATTACGAATTCCGAGGCCTTGCCCATACTCAACTTTCTTTTGATGCCTTCGATGCTGGTGTGACCGGGCTGAGCTTCTTTAATTTTCTCCACAAGGTTGGGTTGTATTTCCAAGTTTGATATGGTGCCTTCTGCTACCATTATCAAGTTGAGCTTGGCAAATTCTTGTTGGAATTCGGGCCTCAAGCTGTGCAGATTGTTTTCGTCGGAGCTGGGGTTCCGACTAAGGGCATCGGCCACTACATTTGTTTTCCCTGGATGATAATGGAAACCAACATCATAATCTTTTACCAACTCCAACCAACGTCGTTGCTGTAAATTTAGTTCTGGCTGCGTGAAAATATATTTGAGGCTTTTGTGATCCGTATATATTTCACATCGATTCCTGAGTAAGAAATGCCTCCATTCCTTGACTGCATGAATAACTGCTGCCATTTCTAAGTCATGAGTGGGATAATTCTCCTCATGCTTGCGAAGTTGCCTTGAAGCGTAGGCGACAACCTTGCCTTCCTGCATCAATACGCATCCGAGACCCTTTCTGGACGCGTCACAATATACTTCAAAATTCTTGTGTATGTCGGGTACAATTAATACCGGTGATGTCGTTAACTTCCGCTTTAGCTCTTGGAAACTTTTCTCGCAGGCTTCTGTCCATTCAAACTTCTTATCTTTCTTGAGCAACTGTGTCATAGGCTTGGCTATGGTGGAAAATCCTTCAATAAATCTGCGGTAATATCCTGCCATTCCCAAGAAACTCCGAATGTCCGTTACGCTGGCTGGTGACTTCCAGCCAAGTACGGCCTTGACTTTCTCTGGGTCCACTGCGATACCGTCTTGGGTCAGCACGTGGCCTAGCAAGCCTACTTGTCTTGGCCAAAATTTGCACTTGCTGAACTTGGCATACAATTGGTGTTTTCTTAGCTCTCCTAGCACAATCCTAAGATGTTCTGCATGCTCTTCTGGTGTCTTGGAGTATACCAGAATATTGTCGATGAATACCATGACGAACTTGTCCATAAACTTCATAAATACTTTGTTCATGAGGTGAACAAAATATGCTGGGGCGTTAGTTAATCCAAATGGCATCACTGTGAACTCGTACAGTCCATATCTGGAGGTGAAGGCTGTTTTGGGGATATCTTCCGTTCGTACCCTCAATTGATGGTATCCTGACCTTAAGTCAATTTTTGAAAATACCTTGGCCTGAGCGAGTTGATCAAACAAATCGTTTATCATTGGCATCGGGTATTTGTTTTTTGACTGTGACCATGTTAAGTGCTCGATAGTCGATACACAATCTCAGCGTTCCATCCTTCTTTTTGGCAAATAAAATTGGTGATCCCAAGGTGAGGAGCTGGCTCGAATGTATCCTTTTTCCAGTAATTCCTTTATTTGCTTCTTCAACTCGATCAACTCGGGTGGTGCCATTCTGTATGGTTTCTTTTATATGGGGGTGGTTCCTGGTGCTAGCTCAATGCGGAATTCTATTTCTCGGTCTGGTGGCATGCCTGGTAGTTCTTCAGGGAATACATCTAGAAATTCACACACTACTGGAACCTTGTTTAGCTCAGAAACGTCCATCTTATTTAATCTCGGTTGCCGGGGTATTTTTCCTTCCTTGGCTGATACTCTTATTGTCTTCCCTTGGTGGTGTGTGAGAATTATGGTCCTGTTGAAACAGTCGATAAAACCCTTATTGGTGGTTAGCCAATCCATCCCTAGGATGACATCCAGTCCTTTATTTTTCAACACAATAAGATTTGCGTGAAACTTCAATCCTTCGAACTCAATGACCACATTCTGACAGTAATTCTGAGTAACTTGCTGAATCCCAGGGGACTTGATGATCATGGATTTCTCCAAAGGGAGCATCAAAAAATTATTTTGCAAAGCAAAACTTTTCGAAATGAAAGAGTGAGAAGCTCCAGAATCAAACAAAACCATTGCAGGTATTGTGTTGACAGGAAACGTACCGAGTACGATATCCGGAGCATTTTGTGCCTCCTCTTTGGTTACATGGTTCAGATGACCCTTCATGTGGTTATTGTTGGGATTGAAATTGTTTCGCTTGGGCGCTGAATTATTGCCTCCGTTGTTCGGCTTTGGGGTTGAATTCCTTGGCTTGGGGCACTGTTTGGCATAGTGCCCTTCTTCTCCACAAGCGTAACAAGTAACGCCGGGGCGATAGGTGAATTCTTTGTCTCTTGCATGATAATTCTTGATTAGGCGTGAGACGTTGGATGAGGATTTGTGTGCCCCACCCTTTTGAAAATCTGTCCTGCTTCGGTGATTGCGAGCATGGTTAGTCTGGTCCCTTTTTCGCTTGCGGATATCTTCCAGACTGCGTCTCTCATTTTCCAGAGCGATGGCTTTGTCCACCAGTGTTTTAAAATCAGGAAAAGTGTGCACGACCAGTTGGCATTTAAGCGCGGGCGCCAGACCATCAAGGAATTTCTCCATCTTCTTGATTTCAGTCATACGCTCTTCATTGGCGTAGCGGGACAATAGAGTGAATTGACTGTTGTAATCTGATACTATCATGTTCCTTTGTTTGAGGTCATCGAATTCTCTCTTCTTGATTTTCATAATACTCTTAGGAATATGTGCACCACGGAAACCTTCCTTGAAATCATCCCAGGTTATGTCATTTTCGTTGGGATGCATGTGCAGAAAATTCTCCCACCACGATGCGGCTGCTCCTGTGAGATAGTGCGGAGCATATAATACCTTCTCGGGGTCTGAACATTTTGCAATAATTAATTTTCTCTCCATATCTCGAAGCCAGTCCTCGGCTTCAAGAGGTTTGTCAGTGTGAGAAAATGTTTGAGGACGTGTCTTCTGTAGCTCAGATAACTTGGAATGCTGCTGATACTGTCCATGGTGATTTCCCATGTTGATGACTTGGTTCATCATTTCCCGATGTTGTTGCTGACTCTGCTCATAAAGGCGGCACATTTGTGAAAGTGCCGATTCACTGCCCTGTTGGCCTGACTGTCCCTGAGTGAACTCGTTGCTGGGTTGTGCATCATAAATTTCCTCTGGTGGAGTTGGCATGGAGCGAGTCCAAGGACGAGACATTTTTCACTCTGGGGAAATGCTTTTTTTTGTAAAACTTATAAGAAAAGCGGAAAGAGTCGCAAAAACAAATTCATAAATGCATAAAGCTGGCAAATAGAATTAAATAACTCAGCTTACTTAAGAAAAACAAATCGACTTGCGCACGGAGAAGGACTGCTCATTACATATCTTACACGCGGGCGGTAATTATACAATACATCACTCAGGATATGCGTACATAATCCTGACATGTTATTTAGGCTAGTGCACTTCTCCAGATCCTACATGATGCGCAAACAGGCTACTTCTCACAACCTATGTGCATATCTTACAAAGCGGTACAATACACGGCAGCTAAGCGTACTCAGGCAGAGATGTTGACGACCTCCTTTGCCCTGCCGAGGGCGAGGCGTAGCGAGGTTGGGGACTCGACTTCCTCCTTGCTAATGGGCTCCATACGTGTGGTGTTGCGCAGAGTGGACGGAACGGTTGCCAGGGGCGGGGCAACACGTACAGGAGTGGGCGCGAAGGGTGGTGCAGTGCGCGCTGGAGTGGGCGCAATGACTTTGTTGAATTCTTCGGTAGAAGGCAGGCGACGAGTAGGCGTATAAGATGCTGAGGACGAGACCAAAGTTAGTGGCGGAGCGATGGGTAGGAGCTCCCTCCTGTTGGCAGCACAGCCATGAACTGAGTCCATGCGGGTAGCTACAAAGTCGTCCACCAGGTTGTCGAAGGCTGCCTCCAGGGCCCGGAGATACTCAATGAGCATCTCAAAAGCCTCGTCTCGTTCTCCTCTGGGGCAGGAGTATGCGTAGTGACAGGTGTAAGGCACATGGCACGGAAAATAACGGTAACGACGAGTCTTCATCACGGGAAGGACATGGCTCTATCGCCTCGCGGGCTGCCATCTGCATAGCATGCCTCTCCGTAGGCATGGCTCTTCCCACGAACCAGAAGCGGCGTACCTCACCATGCCCTCCCTTGAACTGCACTGCGGCCTGGTGCATGGTCAGACTGTCGTTGACTCGGTGATGGCAGAGTGTGAAGACTGGGCGCACGGATGGCCCCATCGCGACCTGAACGATGAAAGAAAGAAGCTTGATGAACCCATCGGGCACGTTGGCGAAGGTCTGAGACTCGCAGCTGTTGTCGGCCATCTACAAAAGTAGGCAAAAATTCTGCAGGGTCAGATCATAAATTTATGCTGACTGACAGAAAATGACTAAAATTGCAAAAATATAATTTAGCTCTATCATGCTAATAACCAATTAGCGATCGTACCTAGTGGCTTCCTATAGTCAGCCTGGCTCTGGTACCAAGCTTGACACGACCGGTTTTCCAATAAAAATATTTATTGAGAAACCAATCTTTTGAGTCCAGTATGAGATAAATCCTCCTCACTGGTAGACAGATTCTTGATACAATAAGCCAGTAGCATAAAATATATTACAGGGTTGAACTGCGGTTGCTCAACTAAATTATTACAAGCACGCCAATAATTATACATAATGGCGGACATGACACAGTGGTGTGGAGGCATACTACTAACTCGAGGATATGGCGGTGGTGGAGAAACACAGCGGGGAGAGAAATACAAGACTCTAAGTCTATCATCTCATCGAGCGTCAAGGTGAGGCTCGATGAATTTATTTGGTAGCAGAAGCGGATATAAAACAGTGACCAAATCCAAGGTCGCACGAGACTGACTGGGACTCCTCTAGGTGTCGGACTCGCTATCAAACTCTTCATCCATGAGATCGCCTTCGTCAGCATCTGGCCAAATCAACAAGCCAGTGAGTACTTTGAAAGTACTCGCAAGACAGTTCGGACGTAAGATATAACAAATGCATGCATGGATGCATCATGAATAATTCACCAATGTACAATCAAAAATTAGCATAACAAGGTAGGTAAAAGGGAAACGGCGGTAGTCCGCCTAAAATCCCCACCAAACATAAATGAATACCGATCGGGTGTCTGAAGCGACGCCTCGAAAGGTGAACATATAAATATAAGGAAATGATGCCACAGCCGGGCGTCTTAGCGACACCACATAAAGGGCTTTAAAAGAAATACCACAGTCGGACGTCGGGGTGACATCACAGATAGGGCTTTAAAAGAAATGCCATAGTCGGACGTC
>NC_057798.1:439573075-439656140 GCF_018294505.1 Triticum aestivum
ATCATTGTCATATTGCTCTTTGCATGATCATGTAGTTGACATCGTATTTGTGGCAATGCAACCTTCATAATTTTTCATACATGTCACTCTTGATCCATTGCATATCCCGGTACACCGCCAGAGGCATTCATATAGAGTCATATTTTGTTCTAAGTATAGAGTTATAATTTTTGAGTTGTAAATCAATAAAAGTGTGATGATCTTCATTATTAGAGCATTGTCCCAAGTGAGGAAAGGATGATGAAGACTATGATTCCCCCACAAGTCGGGATGAGACTTCGGACTTTAAAAAAGAGAGGCCAAAGAGCCCACCAAATAAAAAAAGAGGCCAAAGGGCCCACCAAATAAAAAAATGAGAGAAAAGAGAGAAGGGACAATGCTACTATCTCTTTTCCACACTTGTGCTTCAAAATAGCACCATGATCTTCATGATAGAGAGTCTCCTATGTTGTCACTTTCATATACTAGTGGGAATTTTTCATCATAGAACTTGGCTTGCATATTCCAATGATGGGCTTCCACAAAATGCCCTAGGTCTTCGTGAGCAACCAAGTTGGATGCACACCCACTTAGTTTATTTTGTTGAGCTTTCATATATTTATAGCTCAAGTGCATCCGTTGCATGGCAATCCCTACTCACTCACATTGATATCTATTAATGGGCATCTCCATAGCCCGTTGATATGCCTAGTTGATGTGAGACTATCTTCTCCCTTTTTGTCTTCACAACCACCATATACCACACATAGTGCTATGTCCATGGCTTGCGCTCACGTATTGCGTAAGAGTTGAAAAAGCTGAAGCGTGTTAAAAAGTATGAACCAATTAGTTGGTTGAAACCGGGGTTGTGCATGATGGGAGTATTTTGTGTAATAAAAATGAAGCATGGCCTAACTATATGATTTTGTAGGGATGAGCTTTCTTTGGCTATGCTATTTTGATAAGACATGATTATTTGTTAGTATGCTTCAAGTATTACTATTTTTATGTTTCATAAGATGTTATCCTGAATCATTTGGATCTGAACAATCATGCCACAATAAAGAAAATTACATTGAGAAATATGCTAGGTAGCATTCCACATCAAAAATTCTGTTTTATCATTTACCTACTCGAGGACGAGCAGGAATTAAGCTTGGGGATGCTTGATACGTCTCCAACGTATCTATAATGTTTTATTGTTCCATGATATTATATTACCCGTTTTGGATGTTTATGAGCTTTACTGTACACTTTTATATCATTTTTGGGACTAACCTACTAACCGGAGGCCCAACCCGAATTGCTGTTTTTTTGCCTATTCCAGTGTTTCGAAGAAAAGGAATATCAAACGGAGTCCAAACGGAATGAAACCTTCGGGAGTGATATTTTTGGAACAAACGTGATCCAGAGGACTTGGAGTGGAAGTCAAGAAACAAGTGAGGCGGCCACGAGGGTGCCCGGCGCGCCCCCTACAGGTGGGTGCGCCCCCCACCCTCATGGGCCCCTCGAGCGTCCACCGACCTACTTCTTCCTCCTATATATATATCCACAGACCCCGAAAGCACCCAGGAGCACCACGAAAAACTATTTCCACCGCCGTAACCTTCTGTATCCGCGAGATCCCATCTTGGATCCTCCGCCGGCGCTCCACCGGAGGGGGAATCGACCATGGAGGGCCTCTACATCATCTCCAAGGCCTCTCTGATGAGTTGTGAGTAGTTTACCACATACCTTCTCTCTCTTTGAATCTCAATACAAAGTTCTCCTCGATCTTCTTGGAGATCTATTCGATGTAATTCTTTTTTGAAGTGTGTTTGCCAAGATTCGATGAATTGTGGGTTTATGATCAACTTTATCTATGAGAAATATTTGAATCTCCTCTGAATTCTTTTATGTGTGATTAAGTTATCTTTGCAAGTCTCTTCGAATTATCAGTTTGGTTTGACCTACTAGATTGATTTTCTTGCAATGGGAGAAGTGCTTAGCTTTGGGATCAATCTTGTGGTGTCCTTTCCCAGTGATAGCAGGGGCAGCAAGGCACATATTGTATTGTTGCCATCGAGGATAAAAAGATGGGGTTTACATCATATTGCATGAGTTTATCCCTGTACATCATGTCATCTTTCTTAATGTGTTACTCTGTTCCTATGAACTTAATACTCTAGATGCATGTTGGATAGCGGTCGATGTGTGGAGTAATAGTAGTAGATGCAGGCAGGAGTCGATCTACTTGTCACGGACGTGATGCCTATATACATGATCATGCCTAGATAATCTCATAATTATTTGCTTTTCTATCAATTGCTCGACAGTAATTTGTTCACCCACCGTAGTACTTATGCTATCTTGAGAGAAGCCACTAGTGAAACCTATGGCCCCGGGGTCTATCTTTTATCATATAATCTTTCAATCTACTTTTATTTGCATCTTTACTTTTCCAATCTATATCATAAAATACCAAAAATATATTTATCTTATCATATTATCTCTATCAGATCTCACTTTCGCAAGTGGCCGTGAAGCGATTGACAACCCCTTTATTGCGTTGGTTGCAAGTTCTTGTTTGTTTGTGTAGGTGCATGGGACTTCTGAGAAGCCTCCTACTGGATTGATACCTTGGTTCTCAAAAACTAAGGGAAATACTTACACTACTTTGCTGCATCACCCTTTCCTCTTCAAGGAAAATCAACGCAAGCTCAAGACATAGCATGCACATTAGTGATCCGTACCTTCCATTGCATACATACCATATCATATCGGTATCATCATATCATCTCTTGTGTCACAAGATTGTTCCCGCATATACACAATTGCTATCTTGGTTTGTGTATTGTGCAAAAGTGGCCAAATCAAAGAAAAGAGAATAAGCTTTTAAACAAAGAAAAAGAGAGAGCAAAGAGCTTGTAAGCAAGTGCCATAGCAGCATATCACATTGCATATAAGATTGTCATATCCGATGATCTTGGATCATCTTGTGAGAAACACTGGGAACCATACATACATAGCATAATTGGGATAGAAGTTGCTACATTTTGCATCTTATAGATTGTGCACAAGTGTCGTATCCGCCTATTGAGCAATCGTGCTAGCGTCTCTCTTGAGTTGTGCAACACGAGCATTTTCCGTGGATTCCACATTTTGTGCTCATTCCTTGGTTGCACTGCCCCATTTATTTAGCCATGTGTGTGTTTCCGTGTGCCACATATTGCTATTGGTCTACTTGTTTCACTTGCGAATTTGTGAATCTCTTTCAACATTATTGACTCTTGCTAACATTTTGCATTCAATTTTTGTGCCACTATCCTCACCGAGCTCCACCATAAGCTTTACTTGATAGGTGTGAGTGAACAAGTCTGGTACCATTTCCACTATTCTTTCATTTCACATTGAGTGAAACAGGATACATCCTCAACTTTGGGAAAAGGTAACTTGGTATTGTTTATCTCATTTCCCACTCACCTCTACTTGAGTCTGGTGATGGATATGCAAGGCATTTCACCTTTGGTCTACAACAACAATGACGAGTTTGATGCCACGAACAACAACTCCGGCGCCAAGATGCAAGCTCAAATGGAGGAGATCAAAGCCCTAATCAAGTTCTACAAGCGATCTTCCTCATCTTCGAGAAGACGCTCAAGAGCACATGCTTCCGAGATACCATCTCCGGCAAGATCACATCGGCATCGACACCATCACCAACAGGAACGTGAAAGTCAAGAGCTCAACACCAACTACCGCTCAATGACATCACCATCTCCCTTGGCATCTTTGCCAAGCCACTTCAAGGCATCTTCGCCTACGGACATGCGACATCTTCGCCAACAAGCACCACAAGACTACGCTCAAGAGAAGCTCCCCACGATCAAGTCTGCGACTTCCTCGAGCTACTACGACCTCGACATCGACCATGAGATTCCTTTCTATGGGACTCAAGAACCCGAGGATTATCTCGAGTGGGAGCACTTAATGGACGACTACCTCAAGCTACATCAAGTTCCTCCCGAAGATCAAGTGAAGTTCGCAACAAGAAACTTCCACGACTACGCATCAACATGGTGGCTTCACACACCTTCGGAGAGCTACGACATGAGTTGGCCCAAGACGAAGAGAGCTGTGCAATGATAGTTTGTGCCTCCAACATACACGGAGCAACTTCGACGCCAATTGGAGAACACCATCCAAGGATCCAAGTCCATCGACAAGTACTTCAAGGAGATGAAGAATGCCTTGCAAAGAGCCGGCGTGGATGACCCCATTTCGATGTAGTTCCACTTCATGATGGGATTGAACAACGACATCTCCAAGACTATCTTCTTAGAGAACTACAAGTCCCTCGATGACCACTACATTGGTGCTCTCAAGGCAGAACAAGAACTCATGAAGGCCAAGGCTTCTCCACCCGAAGCACACTTCATAGCGACCAAGCTCTACGACAAGCATGAGGCTAGTACCACCACGATGTCCAAGCCCGACGAGCTCCAAGATGATGCTCCCAAGTTCGACTTCACTGCCATCCCTCTTTGTGGCATTGATGATGCCGAGTCTACCTCGACTCTTTTTCAAGACGGTGCAGCGACAAGTACGACTACGGAGACCCTCAAGGACCAAGCTTTGGAGGTGAGCGACAAGGTGGCGAGCAAGGATGATGTTTCCATCTTTGGAGGCGAGAGTGATGATGTGATATCTTTGGCCTTCATCCACGGCGACAATGACGATATGATCGAGCATGGGATTTTCCCTTCGGTCATGGAGAAGAGTGATGATGTGCCATATTCGGCCTTCATCCACGGTGACGGCAATGAGATGGTTGACCATGGGATTTTCCCTTTGACCACGACGACGTATGATGACTTGAGTGACTTGTGCCACAATATTAAGTGTGAGAGTGACTTCACCACTAGCCCCATCTATGATGAGTTTCCCCAATTCCCATGTGAGGAGAGACACAACCCCCACAACTTGAGTGAGACGAGTGACTCCACCATACGTGAGATTGAGTGCACCTAGTTTGAGGGAGTGAGTGAACCACCACATAGAGAGAGTATGATAGTTGATAGGTCTTGTGAGGCCATTTGCATTTCTAACAACTTGACCTCTACCTCTATTGTGTCTTCTCATTTGGTGCTAGGTCCTATATATGATGACGCGCTGATACACGACAACTTCGTCCTACCTTTGGACCAGACGATGGCCATGGTGGAATATGATGCACCCCCACATGGTTCCATCAAGATGTAGATGACCACCATTTGGTCTTTCCCACCTCACCTACACCACTTGAGTGGAATGAAAAAGGTAACATAGGTGAAGGTGATTCTCTAGTCCCACTACTGGACATTGTTAACATTGATTGCTTGCATGATGTTGATCCACCTAGTACCATGCTTCATGCTAGTATGATTTCCCCATGCGATGATTTTCCCATTTATGATGAGTATGATGATTCTCATGTGGAGTCTCTTAGTTGTGATGCTATGTTACATAGGATTTCTTGTGACAATTATTTAGGTCACGTCATGTTTGATAATCCGCTTGACATGTCCTAAGCTATGCATGAGATCAATCATATGTCATATTTGCAATCTCTTCGTAGTGACTATGCATATGCCATTAAAATAAACCCAATTTGCACATATGGCACAGATGACAAGACCATGGTTATTGGCATTTATTTTTCTTGTGATGATATTGATATGCTCCCTTTGCATCATTTATCTCATATGCCATGCCATGACCACCTAGCTTCGGATATGCATTGTTTTGGATGTTCTCCATTTTCTCCATATGATGTTTCCAATATTGCTCATAAGGAGAACCCCATAGTTTCCTCGTACATTTTAGGAGATTTTGATCCATCCCATTCATTGCATGATCCCAATACTTGTGTGCACCATATGCTCCCCATGAATGACAATGCTATTGTTGTTCCATATACTTGCATGCTCAATTTTTGTCCCCATCGTGTCATACAAATAACTATTCTTTCGTGATGGACGACATATTCTTATACCATGCATCAAATTTCTTTGAGCGATGCTTATCTGGTGCTAACTCACATGTGCACATACACATCATGATGGATGATGTGTACATTTACCACGTGCACAATTTCTTTTGTTTGTGTCTCTTTTGTGTAGGTACCCATGAATACTTGTCAACCTCTCAATCCCGTGAGTTGACAAAACGATCTCTAGAGAGCAACGATGACTTGGGATCACATGGATTGCCATTCCCACCGCTCTCTTCGCGCAAAGACTTCACGCATTTCTTCTACATGGCCCTCACTTGGCTATATATGGGTTATTGTCCATTATATATCCTTTGCCCATATTGCCATGTTCACTTTGCATGATATGCCCATTCCTATGCCTTTGCATGCATTTGTGACCCATGCTTTTCTTTACACGTGATGATTGATTCTCATACTTTTATGTGTATTTGCAAGCTTGGTGAAGATATCTCTTGTTATTTTTATTCCAATAATGATACTTTCATCTTGCTTTGTGCTCGTGCTTGCCATATGTCATGTGCATTGTCTATGCCTATTATTTGTTCACATGACATGATTGCCAACTAGTTTGCATGACTCGATTACTATGCTTGCTCATGTTGCATCACCCATGATTCATACTTGCTCATTTCATGCGGTTGATGACAACCATTACCATGATTTGCACATGATTCATATTGCTTCTTGTCATATATGTCCATGTGGTGCCTCTCTCATGCTAGTTTATTTGACATGTATTGAGTGCAATAATGCTTTTAGTCTTCCTAATGAGATTGCCCCCATAGCATTCTCGCGTATATTTGGAGATTTTGACATATTTCTTGTGAAGCATGCTTGTGTTCCTTCTTTGCACCATATACCTAGTGCCATGAATGTCGCCATTGTTGGATCATATTATTCATGCACTTGTTCTTCTAATGGTTATGTACAATAAAAGAGAACCATCATGATGGATGATGTGTTTATCTACCATGCTCATACGCTCTTTGTTTTGTTGTGTGCATGTGTAGGATACTTGGACTTTGGGTCGACTTCCACTTCACGTGAGTTGACCATTCGAGCTCTTTAGAGCGAGCCTCATACACTCGATCATGACTCTCTTCTACACCATACTTCCTACCACTTCGGCATTGTGATGAATGCACAATGACATGCTTTCAAGGTGACATCCTTCTTGAGCTTGGATATTGTGGATCATACTTCATGTGTTGCTTGCACCATTTGCACGCATGTTCGCGATATTGCTTTCACCCATGATAGCCACGTTTCCATGCCTCATGACATATATACCTTGTGTGTTGCATCCAATTCTTGGGCTACTTGCAACTATCATATGGTTGGTTGCAGCAATATTATTTCTTCACATATGTCATGTCCCATTGTTTGTCAATTGCTTGACTTGATTGCCTCACACATGATGAACAATTGCTCTTTCTATTGTGTTGAGTGCGACACTATTTTCACTACACCCTATGCACATTATGCTTTGATTGTCTTGCACTTAACCCATGTGTTTAGACACTTCATTTTATTTGGTGTTGTGAATCCTTCCTATGCCTACCATAGACCTTTCATTGAGCACATTAAGCATGATTGCTATGAACTTGAGGTAGATGCTTATTCTCTTGTCACTCATATTTGAATCTCTACCTCACATTTACATGCTTGTTTCCATCATGACCTTGATTTTGCTCACATTATGTGCTTTTATGCCATGCCACAATCCCATGTCACACCATCTGCTATGCTTGATGATGACACTTGTTTGGTGAATCACCACTTGAATGCTTGGTTTTGCACTAACGCTCATTTTGAAGGAATCCCAAGACGGTGAGACATTGGAGAGTGCCCATTGCGAGCTTGAAGATGACGAGTACTTGGTGAACGTCCACTTCTTCATGACAAAGCCATCTCTTTCCATGGTGATTTGGTTTTCGATCCGAGGTCGGATCTTTCCCAAGGGGGAGGGGATGATGGAGAGCATCCTACGGACATCACCATGTCAAGAGCCCATTTGGCAAGTGACACGTGCGACATCTACTTCACACACACAAAGGTGAATCATCTCCTTTACACGTGCTCACTTGACCCCTTCGAGGATGGTATACTACTTGACACTTCTCCCGTGTGCATGCATAGGTATTGTTGGAACTTTACGGATGGCGAGGAGGAGTGCAAGCACCAAGGAACGACTATACCGTCCGTGAGGGAAGCGTGGAAGAGAAGACGGAAGAAAGGAGAAGAAGACGGAGCGGCTGCTGGAGTCAGGCCGGACATCCAGACGTCCGTCCGGGTCATCTGGACCCAGCCGGATCATCCGTACCTTCCCCCGGATTGTCCGAATAAGTGCACCGAAGACACCCGAAGGCTTTCACCAAAGCCGGATCATGCGGGACTCTGTCCGGATCATCCGGACCCCCGATGCCCGGATCATCAGGGACCCCGTCCGGATCATCCAGCCTTTCCTGTGCGCATGACTTGGGCTGAGGCCCGTGTACCCATTCGCCCCTCACTTACCCCTTCGCCCCTTGTGCTATAAATAGACCTCCTCCACCTCCTTTCTAGGGTTAGCACAGGTTTAGCTCATTTGAGATAGAGCTTTGCTCATCCATACGGATCTACTCCTCGTGAGAGACCGCGGCCTCTTCGGAGAAGATCCATCTTGGATTCAAGACCTCCTCGTGGGAAGATCCGTCTAGGATACCATCAAGACCTCCTCTTGGAGATGAACCTTACCTTGTATCTTTCCCTTGGTTGTTCATGTACCTTGTGGATCTTGTGTGTTTGATTGTCTAGTGGATGTGTGATTGGACTTGTTCTTGAGTGTTTCCCCTTGTGATTTCACTCTGTTCCCCGTGTTCTTCGAGTTCCTTGTAGGGATCTGCTCCAATCGTGAAAGATCGGCCTCTAGGGTTCTACCTTAAATCAGTTCTTTATGACTAATATGAGTCCCTGGATTATATGCACTCTTACCTTTCCGCAATTTGCTAGCCTCTTCGATACTGTGCATTTACCTTTCTCACCTCGAGAGTTGGTGCAAACTTCGCCGGTGCATCCAAACCCCATTTTATGATACGCTCTATCACACATGAGCCTCATTATATCTTGCTCAAAATAGCCACCATACCTACCTATTATGGCATTTCCATAGCCATCCCGAGATATATTGCCATGTAGCTTCCATCATCATATACATGACTTGAGCATTCATTTTCATATTGCTTTGCATGATCGTAAGATAGCTAGCATGATATTTATATGGCTTGTTCATTTTGTGATATTCTAGCTATGCTAGATCATTGCACATCCTGGCACACTACCAGAGGCATTCACATAGAGTCATATTGTTCTAGGATCGATTTATAATTTTTTTGAGTTGTAAGTAAATAGAAGTGTGATTATCATCATTATTCATTATTAGAGCATGTCCCAGTGAGGAAAGGATGATGGAGATTATGATTCCCCCACAAGTCGGGATGAGACTCCTTACAAAATAAAAAAATAAAAACAGAGAAGCCAAAAAGAGCCCAAGAAAAGAAAAAAAAATGAGAGAAAAGGAGAGTAGAGGCATTGTTACTACCCTTTACCACACTTTTGCCTCAAAGGAGCACCATGTTTTTCATATATAGAGTCTCCTATGCTTTTACTTTCATATAACTAGTGGGAATTTTTCATTATAGAACTTGTCTTGTATTTTTCGATGATGGGCTTCCTCAAATGCCCGAGGTCTTTGGGAAAGCAAGTTGGATGCATGCCCACTTAGTTTTCAGTTTGAGCTTTCATACACTTATAGCTCTTAGTGCATCCGTTGCATGGCAATCCCTACTCCTTGCATTGATATCAATTGATGGGCATCTCCATAGCTTGTTGATTAGCGGCGTCGATGTGATACTATCTTCCTTTTTGTCTTCTCCATATTAATCTCTGTCATTGTATTCTATTCCACCCATAGTGCTATATCCATGGCTTGCGCTCATGTATGGCGTGGGATTTGAAAAATCTGAAGCGTGTTCAAAATTATGAACCAATTGCTTGGTTGACACCGGGGGAGTACATGATAAATACTTTGTGTTAAGAAGATGGAGCATGACAAGACTATATGATTTTGTAGGGATAACGTTCTTTAGCATTGATATTTTGAAAGACACGATTGTTTATTGGGATGCCTGAGTATTGATGTCTTTGTGTCAAATTACAGACTATTGCTTTGAATCACTCGTGTCTTAATATTCATGACATGATTAGATTATATGATCAAGATTATGCTAGGTAGCATTCCACATCAAAAATTATCTTTTTCTCATTTACCTACTCAAGGACAAGCAAGAATTAAGCTTGGGATGCCGATACGTCTCCGTCGTATCTATATTTTTTTATTGTTTCATGCCAATATTCTACAACTTTCATATACTTTCGGCAATATTTTATATTTTTGGGTCTAACATGTTGATCCAGTGCCCAGTTCAAGTTCTTGATTGTTGCATTTGTTTCATAGAATATACATATCAAATGAAGTCCAAACGCGATAAAAATTTACGGAGAATTATTTTGTAATATATGTGATTTTTGGGAAGAAGAATCAATGCAAGATGGTGCACGAGGTAGCCACAAGGCACTAGGGCACCCAGGGGGTGGCTGTGCCCTGGTGGCTTGTGATCACCTCGTAGGTCAGTTGCTGCCCTTCTTTCACCGCAAGAAAAATAATATCTGGAAAAAATCCGTGTTAAGTTTCAGCCCAATCAGTGTGACGGATCTCCAGGAATTTAAGAAACGGTTTTCGGCCAGAAAACGGGAACATGAAATAGAAGAGAATAGAGAGAGATCCAATCTAGGAGGGGCTCCTGCCTCTCCGCCGCCATGGAAACAATGGACCAGAGGGGCAACTTTCCTCCCATCTAGGGAGAGGCCAAGGAAGAAGAAGGAGGGGGCTCTCTCCCCTCTCTCCCGATGGCGCCGAAATGCCGGCAGGGTAATAATGGTGACTGTGATCTGCACGAATAACTTCGCCGCCATCATTACCAACTCTCTCCCCCTCTATGCAACGGTGTAACACCTCTTCTCCCCACCATAATCTCTACTTAAACATGGTGCTTAATGCTATATATTATTATCCAATGATGTATTGCCACCCTATGATGTTTGAGTAGATTCGTTTTGTCCTATGGGTTGATTGATGATCGTGATTGGTTTGAGTTGTATGTTTTATTTTGGTGATGTCCTACGGTGCCCTCCATGTTGCGCAAGTGTGTGGGATTCCCGCAATAGGGTGTTGCAATACGTTCATAATTTGCTTATAGTAGGTGGCGAGAGTGATAGAAGCTTATCCCCGAGTAAGGGGGTTGTTGCGCATGGGAGTAAAGAGGACTTGATACTTAAAGCTATGGTTAGGTTTTACCTTAATGATCTTTGGTAGTTGTGGATGCTTGCTAGAGTTCCTATCATAAGTGCATATGATCCAAGTAGGAAAATTTTGTTAGCTCATGTCTTTCCCTCATAAAAAATTGCAATAATAATTAATAGTCTAGTAATCGATTGCCTATGGACAAAATACTTCTCTTGTGTTATAAAAATCTTTCTACTAAACAACTAACTATTATTATATCGCAAAGTACTCCTAGTTTTATTCTTGCAAAGTTGTTCTAGCATCACACCTAGAAAATAGTTTCATACTAGTTCTAGGTAAAGCGAACACTAAGTGTGCGTAGAGTTGTATCGGAGGTTGATAGAACTTGAAGGGAATATAAATCGTACCTTTAGCTTCTCGTTGGGTTCGACACTCTTATTTATCTAAAGAACAACAATTTATCCCCTAAACTTTTGGGCTGTCAGCCAACGGGTCTCTGTGGGGACTTCTCCTTGCTGTGATCTGGCAGCAGCGGCCTAGATCATCCAGATCCCGGCAAGGATGGAGGCGGTCCATGCACGAGATATGGAGGTTCTTCGAAAAGATCTGGGTGAAAACTTGCTATTGGCTATTGCCAAGGCCGGCGGTGGTGGCATTGTCTATGTTGTTCCCTTCCTGAAGGCATCGTTGTAAAGAGGTTCAGGGCCATTCTTTTCTACCCCCGGGGGAAACTCGAGATCAGTAGATCGGATGACGGCGACTCTCTGGTGTCGCTTCCCCCTTAGGGGCGTCATTCTTGGAGGTGCACGCGGGCTCGAGGGACTAGAGGATGGCTTATTTGGTGGAGCGGTGTTGTGGACACATTGAGGGCAGCGGATCTTGGTGGCATGGTACTGTGGAGACTCGGTGTCTGATGCATGGAGATGGACACATGCATGAGGAGGATGTTGTCTGGCGTCATGCTGGCGTCGATGGCAAAGAAGCCTGGCAAGGTCGGTGTGTTAGTTTGCTCTAAAGATGGATTGGTAGAAGACGGCGATGATGACACATGAGAGTGTGTAGGACCGGTTTGTGCCCCAAACCATGTATGTCGCTTGCACTACAAAAAGAAGACACATCCATGACATTTTGGGCCGAACGAAATTTTTTCTGTCATACATATGACACTTCTATGACGATAATTGTGACAAAACCCGGTATCATCATAGATGTGGTGGGCTCCTACTTCTATGACAAAAAATCATGACATAAAATGGGCTTTTTGTCCTGGGCGGGCCGGAGACGCAGCTGCATGACATTCTTTGGGCCATCCATGACAGAAAAAACCATGGTAGAAGGGAGGGGGAGGAAAATTTAGGGGAGTTTCCGGTTACGGTGGGAGGTCGGGGGCCGAGCAATGCGCGTTTCTCTCGTATATGTACGCGCGTGTGTGCGAGGTGTTGGCTCTAACTGAACCTGAGCGAGGCGTTGGGCTCTAACTGGACCCGAGCGATTGCACTGCAGGCTATGCGTTACTGAACCCGAGCGATCGATCGATGGCTGTTAACTGAACCCAATCGAACGATTCCTTCACTACTGCTGCTAACTGAAGCCGATCGATTGGATGAACAGTGAGCGTTGCGGGAGGGGGGGTGGATTAATAGTGAGCGGTGGCGTTGCCTCTGGATGAAGAGGACCCCGTGGTGTGGAGGGCTGGATGAACAGTAGACGGTGGAGGGGTGCCCGTGGAAGGGTGGTTGAACAGGACCCCGTGGTGTGGAGGGCTGGATGAACAGTAGACGGTGGAGGGGTGCCCGTGGAGGGGTGGTTGAACAGCAGCCGATGGAGTAGCGCGCGGTGGAGGCTGGATGAACAGGAGCCCGTGGAGGCTGGAGGAGGTCGACGGTAGCCCATGGAGGCTGGAGGAGGCTGACTGTGGAGATGAACAGTATCCCGTGGAGTCCCGTTTTGCGGTACGCCACACCCCTCCCGATGAACAGGACCCCTGTTTCGACCGTAGCGCACCAACACAAGTTCGTTTCGTCCGTTTTGCGGTATGCCACACCCCTCCCGATCAACAAGACCCCCATTTCGACCGTAGGAGGTCCGTTTCATCCGTTTTGCGGTACGCCACACCCCTCCCGATCAACAGGACCCCCGTTTTGACCGTAGGAGGTCTGTTTCCTCCGTTTTGCGGTACGCCACACCCCCCCCCGATCAACAGGACCCTGTTCCGAACGTAGGAGGTCCGTTTCCTCCGTTGTGCGGTACGCCAGGCCTCGTTCTCATCGGCTGTTCCGTCCAAGCCCTCCCGATGAACACGACCACTCATTCTGTTCCGACCCTGCCGGTTGGCTCCCACGCGTTACGTTGCCTCCCGATGAACACGACGCATTCCGTTGCCTCCCCATGAACACGGCGCATTCAGTTGCCTCCCCATGAACACGACGACAACGTTGTTTCTTCGTTCCGACCCAGCCATGTACACGAGCCCTGGCCGTACATATGCGCGAGTAGGCATTGGAGACCCCGCCCGTATGTACACATACGTGGCCGTATTTGCTTTCTTGCACCCTGGCCGCTGTACGTACGTGTACATGCTACGTGCGCGCCTCTACTACGACACGTGCGCGCATCTACATCCACCAGTATATATGTACGTACACGTTCGCGACCAGAATGACAACACTACGTATGCTTCGACCAGGTGGGTCCCGACTGTTAGGCACTTCCTTGGGTGCGAAGATGTTGCTGGTGGGTCCCAGCAGTCAGGGGGGCGAATCGTTTTTTTTTTGCCCGGACGCACTTCCTTGCGTGCGAAGATGTAGCTGGTGGGTCCCAGCAGTCAGGGGGAATCATTTTTTTGCCCGGACGCACTTCCTTTTCGTACGAAGATGTAGCTGGTGGGTCACAGCAGTCAGGGGGGCGAATCGTTTTTTTTGCTCGGACGCACTTCCTTGCGTGCGAAGATGTAGCTGGTGGGTCCCAGCAGTTAGGGGGGCGAATCATTTTTTTTGCCCGGACGCACTTCCTTGCGTGCGAAGATGTAGCCGGTGGGTCCCAGCAGTCAAGGGGGTGAATCGGTTTTTTTTGCCCGGATGCACTTCCTTGCGTGCGAAGGTGTAGCTGGTGGGTCCCAGCAGTCAGGGGGCGAATCGTTTTTTTCGGACGCACTTCCTTGCGTGCGAAGATGAAGCTGGTGGGTCCCAACAGTCAGGGGGAAATGTTTTTTCCGTGAAATACAGTGGCCCGTCTGGTGGGTCCCAGTTTTCAGGTGGAGGAATCATTATTTTCTGTGTAATAAGGAGGCATTTCCTTGCTGCAGCCGTGGACCCAGCTGTCAGCCTCTCCACGTATAGTCCACGTCCGATGGAAGTCGTTCCTTGACCACGTTGACCAGGCCGCGCCAAGAGCACCAAGGCGGTGGACGACAGCGAGGCCTGGGAAGGGGATGACACGGAGCTGGGGAAGACGCGACAGCGGAAGCCCGCGCGGAGAGGAGTACGACGGTCTGGCCAGTGGTAGGAATAATAGGGGGCGGTGAGGCCTCCACGGCAGCACAGCCGGCCACGGGAGGCAGGAGCATGCTGCACGACTGGCGCTGCTTTGGCAGGCTGGAGCAAGAAGACAAGAGGTTGAAGAAGCACTATGGCTATTGGATGGACATCGTACGGTCACTTGAGCTAGAATCGTTCATATTGACTAAGTTGACAAAGCCCTCCGTCCCCGTCAACTTAGTTGGCCCACAAGTCATCCTCCCACTATGGTGGGTCCCTCTAGCAGGGGGTATTCATTTTTTTGTGCGTAATAAGTAGGCACTTCCTTGCTTGCGAAGATATAGCTGGTGGGTCCAACATGTCAGCGGGGGGAACGTTTTTTCGTGAAATACAGAGGCCCTTCCGGTGGGTCCGAGCTGTCAGATGGAGGAATCATTATTTTGCGCGTACAGTCCGAGGCCAATGGATGTCATTCGTTGACCATGTTGACCAGGCCGTGCCGAGAGCACCATGGTGGTGGACGACGGCGAGGCCTAGGAAGGGAATGACACGGAGCGGAAGACTCGGCAATGGTTGCCCACGCGGTGGGGAGTACGAGGGTTTACTGGTCCGTCTGCCGTCGCCGGAAAATAACAGGAGGTGTGGGTGAGTACAGGAATGGCCTGGCCAGCAATGAAGTAGGGTGGGGCGGTGCGGCCTGTGCGGCAGCACAGCCGACCACGGGAGGCGGGAGCAGGCAGTCCCGCCAGAGCTGGTTTGGGCGGCTGGAGCAAGAGGATCAGATATTGAAGAAGCAGCACGGCCGTTGGATTAACATCCAACGGTCACTGCTGCTAAAATCGTTCGTGGACTAAGTTGACAAAGCCAAAGTACACATCAACCTAGTAGACCCACAAGTCAGCCTCCAAAATCTGTCCCAAACAGCATACAGCCCGGAATTTCTAGCCAGATTCAAATTAATTTTAAATCTAAATATACCTTAATTTAAATTCAATGAAATTTAACCCGCACAAAAACAATGAAATTTAAAATATCAAAATCTGAAAGAAAACAGTATTTTGGAACTAATTGCCTGTTTGTTGTATTTTTCCGTTTTACAGCCCATTTATTATTACTTATAGCCCATTTCTTATTACTTATAGCCCATTTTCTGGGCAAAATACATCCCTCCTCGTCTTGAAAGATTTCCGGCCCAGCAGGCCATAGAAAAGCAAGTAGGCCTATGTTGGTTATTCTGCAAAAAACAAAATAGCTGGCTAGCCATTTTTCAGAAAGGAAAAAAACAAACTCGACTAGTCATGTGCTAAACATATGAAATAAAATCCTGGGCTATACAGGCCACGGCGCACAACCCAGTTGATACCCTTCTCCATCCCGAAAAAACAAAATTATTGCGCGTGCTGCTGGGTCCCTACTGTCATCCTCACCATGTACAGTCATCTCCTTATTCCTCTTGGTTGTTGACCATATTGACAACACCGGAGGGCGGCGCCGCGGCGAGCGAACCAAGGCGGAGGACGATGGTGAGGCCTCGGACGGGAACGAACAAGAGCCGGGGAAGATCACAGTCAGTCGTGGGAGGCGGGAGCAGGCGGCCCCGCCGGCGCTGGTTTGGCTTTGGCGGCTCGAGGAAGAAGAGACTGAAGAAACGTGACAGACGTTGAATGTCAATCCAACGGTCAAGGTTAGCACAATCGTTTATTGACTAAGCAGACACCAAGTAGCATACTTTTTTATATATAAGAAAAAACTGCGAGGAAAATGCGTTTGTCTGCCATCCTCCTCACAGGGAACGTTCGCCACATAAGTGACTAGCACCCTTGGTTTTCAACCGAGAGGTCTTGGGTTAGAGTCCCAGAAACTCTCAATTTTTTCCTCCTTCCTTCCTTGCAAAAAAGGGAAATAAAATCAAAGACTTGGGAAGGCGTACAGAACAAACTAGTGTACCAGTAAAGAGACATTGCCGAGTTTTAGAAAAAAGAAAGACGTGCTCCTGTAGCTGGTTCGAATCCAAACCTAGACTATGACTATATATGGTGCTATGCTACTCTGCAAGTAATGAAACTGACATATCCAACATTCGCTTCTCCTCTTCTCTACTTACTCTGCCTAGCATCAGAAGCTCTGGCCGCAGCAACCATGTCCGCTGGCTGCTCGTCCACCTCCTCTTCAGCAGGCAACAACCAGATATGCGCCAAGTCGCCACCCGTACCATCGCTTGTGGGTCTAATCATACCCCCGCCGGCACGCGCACCGCAGCCGATTGCTCATCGCAACCCGCTGCCGTTGGTGTGGTGCCACTGCTGCAAATCATGCAGAGTCATTCGTCGCGTCTCAACCACAATCCGCAACCCTAGCCGAGTCTTCTACAAATGCCCGAATCATGGGGTAATAATATGTTTAAGTGTTGTTCTGCTGCTTTCAGTTGTTGATTTCTTTAATAGCTTGGTTGATGGTCTTCTAATTTGATTCATGCAGAAAAGGAAAGATTCGTGTGATTTGTATTTTTGGAAAGTTGCTGATGTAGGGGAATGCAACTACGCTGATTATTTGGTTAGCCGAGGAATCCCAATACCAGCAGGTTGGGGTGTTGGACAAGTAACTGAAGGAACGACAGAAGAGGAAGATGCAGAGCAGAAGGTTAAAGATGCAGTTCCTCTGATCATGGGCAAGCAATAGCTGCTGAATAGCCTTGACAGCAATGAGGAGATGAAAGAGCTTGTGAAGATAATGGGCAAAATCGACGTGCTCTGTAGGATGACTGTCTCTTTATTTGCAGTGTATGTAGCACTCGTGATATATTCAGTGGCTACGACATGAGCACTTTGCTGAAACTAGTAATGAATGAAACATGTGTAGCAGGCTGGGCGTAGTGTTGTGAACATCTAATGATTTCTATTAACAGAAATCAGGGGGTATCCCCTTTTTCTCATATGAATAAATAAATAGCATAGGCCATGCCGGGTCAGCTTTGTTCTCATTTGAAGATGTCGAGCAAATTGCAGTCCAACAGCAAACTATGTCATCAAATTCAAGTTTCATAGCCAAATATGAGTACAACTAAACAACAATGTCATACAATCACCAAACACAAATCAGCATACATGACAAGTGCTGTTCTCACAGCAAAATACTAAACAACATGTTCATCAGGTTTCAGTTGTCATAGCAAACACAATTTCACATAGTAGATAAAAAACGTCTTCTGATGGGCAAATACGACAAAAGCAATGTAATCATCATCCGCAGCAACAGCGTCAACATCTTCGCCATGTGTATCAGTCTGAATCGTAATTCCCCACGGTGTCATCTTCTTCTTCGTCCTCAACGTCCTTGAACGTTGGCTTCTTCTTGATCAACTCTTGTATGTCCACAACACGACAGGAAATCTTTTCGCCGGTGTCATTGACGTGATGGTTCTCAAAGATATTAGGAACATGTGTGTTATCTTGTACATCAGGAGCAGTGTAAGCATCATCTTGTTGTGCAACTTCATTAAACGAATTCCTCTGCTCAAACCTTTGCAATACTCTCCAGTCATCGCTACATGCAAATGTGTCTTCCAAGAAAAATATCTATGTTGCTTGATTTGCCAAAATAAAAGTCTCATTGGTCTGGTACGCCGCCTTGACATTGATGGATTTGAAATAATCATCAGCTCTGGGTTTTGCGATCCTGGAAAACAGGTTATACCAACGACAACACAACAGAACCACACACCGATGATCCTCGAAACTGGAGATATACTGCAACTGAACAATGTCTGTTATGTTAGCATACATTTCAGTTGTCTCTTTGTCATACGTATCCGTGCTCATGATGGCACTGTTTTGTGTCTTCCTGCCTTCGTCTCGTGCAAGGGTGTTGTAGCGCACATCTCCAACAACGCAAGATTCATAATGTCTTACCCGAGTATCAGGACCCATTGCTAGTGAGTAAAGGGCATCATCAACTGCCTGCCCATCCTCCCACATCTTCTTAACCTATGGTTAGAAAATAGACAAGCTGATCATCTTATGTACTCAATATATTAAAAAAACTGACAATGCACTTCAAAAGCTTACATGGTTCTTGAACCATTTCGCAAATCCTGCCATAACCAGTTTGTCAATGTTTCTTGGATTTCGCGGCAGTAACTCCTCTTTGTAGATGCTACACAACATAGTGATCGCGTCAAACATCTAAATATATTAGAATGTGCTGCAAGTTTAGTAGATTACGATGTATAAGCTGCAGTACTGCACTTACTTGATATAAGGTAGTATCTCGGGACATTTATTCAACACATAGCAAACCATTTTGTCCAAATCTTTAGGTTTGTCCTTTTGTCGACTCTTCCCTGTAAGTCGAACAGAATAATTGAAAACATTGAGCCCGGGATTGTCTTCACCCACCTCTTTGCTAAGCTGATTAGCTGTTTCAATGTATTTTGAGCAGAATGTCAATGCTTCTGTAGCAATGTAGGCCTCTGCAATGGAACCCTCGGGTCTAGCTCTGTTCCTAACATAGCCCTTGAAAGTTCCTAGCCGCCTTTAAATAGGGTACATCCAGCCATACTGTACTGGACCTCTAAGTAGTGCCTCATCAGGTAGATGAACAGCCAAATGCACCATCACATCAAAGAAGGCTGGAGGATATATCTTCTCAAGGTCGCATAGGATAGTTGGTATCTTGTCTCTAAGACGCTCCAAAGCATCTATCCTGATATTTCTACTGCAGAGTTCCCTGAAGAATTGTCCCAACTCTGCAACTGCTCTGTATAAGTCAGGGCGGCCCAATCCTCTAAGGATAACAGGTAAAACCCTTTGAAGTAGGACGTGGCAGTCATGAGTTTTCAACCCTTGTACCTTGTTTCCATCTGCACTGACTCTCCTTTCAGGGTTGGAAGCAAATCCATGTGGGAATCTCACACGTGACAGGACCTCGCAGAATTCTTTTCTTTTTACCTTGTCCAAGACGTACACAGCTGGTGCCATATCCCGTGGTTTACCTTCATCTTGCACCTGCAAATCCTTTCTGATACCCAGGTGTGTCAAATCAATCCTAGATTTTAAGGTATCTTTCGTCTTGCCTTCAATATTAAGAAGTGTGCCGATAATGCTGTCACATATATTTTTCTCGATGTGCATCACATCAAGATTATGCCGCAGATCCAAATCTTTCCAATACTCCAAGTCCCACAAAGTGGACCTGCGGGTAAACAATAATCTCTCTTCTACCCTGCCACGCTTCCTTTTCCCGCTACCATTACCAGGATGGTTTCCTGGTGTAATATGCCTGACCTTCTCTAATTCCACTTGCAACTCATCGGCGGTGAGCCTCTTTGGCGCATCACGGTTTTCATGCTTTGCATTGAACACATGTCTTCGGTATTTTCTAGGATGCGGCTTGTCCTTGGCAAGGAAACGGCGGTGTCCAATGTAACAGATCTTGCTAAGTATTGCGTATGACAGCGGATTCCTGTCACAGCGAACACATGCATTGTAACCATGTGTCGTTCGCCCTGACATAGTGCCCAAAGCCGGATAATCATGGATGCACCAAATTATAACAGCACGCAGAAAGAAATCAGCTGGTGGGCTGCTATATAGGTCTCGAGTGAGAACACCCTTCCATAGCTGTTGAAGTTCCTCCACAAGAGGCTCCATGAACAAATCAAAATCCTTTCCAGGACTTTTTGGACCTGGGATGAGCAAGGCCATCATGTAGTTTGATTCTTTGGTGCAGACATTTGGAGGCATGTTGTAAGGGATAACAAGCACTGGCCACATGCTATATGTGGCGCTCTGGTGGCCAAATGGGTTAAATCCATCTGAAGCTAAGCCAAGTCTAATGTTTCTCGGGTCAGCAGCAAAC
The DNA here is from genome assembly GCF_018294505.1 of Triticum aestivum. Classification (NCBI taxonomy): domain Eukaryota; kingdom Viridiplantae; phylum Streptophyta; class Magnoliopsida; order Poales; family Poaceae; genus Triticum; species Triticum aestivum. Next base: position 439,593,744 of record NC_057798.1, read on the forward strand.
TCTTTGTGTTTATCATTGAAGCTTTTCCACTCACTACCATGAGATGGATGGCTCATTACATTCTGATCTCTGTACTCCTGGTTCCTAGAATGCCACAGTACATCCTCTCTTGTTTCAGCATCATGAAACAACCTCTGCAATCTTGGTGTAATTGGAAAATGTCTCAGAACATTATGAGGAATCCTCTTCACAGCATCGCCATCTTTCCATCTTGATGATTTGCATTTCGGGCATTCACTTAAGTTGGCATAATCCTTCCGGAACAGAACACAATTATTCTTACAAACATGGATCATATCATATCCAATTCCAACTGCACGAAGGAAATTCTTCATTTTACTGTAGGTGTGTGGCAGCTCAGACGCATCTGGGAAAGATTTGCGGAAAGCAGCCAACATCGCATCGAATGATTTGTTGGTCATCCGCTCAGATGTCTTCACCTGAAGAAAGGTGACCATAGCTGAGAATACTGACAGCTTATTTCCTGGGGTGACAGCAACGTTGCATTGTTCCAACATGCGGGCCCACCATTTTTCTTCTGCAGGTGAAAGTTCACGGAATGCACGAGCATTTCGTAGCATTGTTTCAATGTTGGTCAAACTCACTGGCTCCGCCACCACCACCTCCTCCTCCTCTTCCACCTGAGCATCAGGCAGATCAAGATGGTGATCTGCTGCTTCCACGTAGTCAATAACATTGACGTTCACAGCTTCACCATGATGAACCCACCTAGTATATGTGACCGACATCCCATACAAGTGTAGATGATTTTGCACAGTTGACTGGGGTCTTGTAACTGAATTCATACAACTGCTACACGGGCAGAGCACATCTGATTTCGGACCACCGTACTCAGCTCTGATAAAGTTCATGAAGTTTTCAACCCCCTCGACATATGCAGCGGAGAATCTTCGAGCAGAAGTTATCCAAGTCCTGTCCATCTGTTAGACATACAAATTAGTTCTTCTACTAGATATTACAGGAAAAACATATATGCTTTTTTATGAAGTCCAGAAAAAAATACCTAGGTCGATGTCTAAAGCTATGGCAAGATATTTGGACGAGCAGATCTAAGTAACGAAATATATGTAAAGCTAATTCAGCAAACAGATTTGAGTGCTAAATTATGGCAGGCTATTTCAGCAGTCAATGAGGCCGAGCACACAGCCATCAAACTATCGAAGGCCATCGCAGCAACAAAGATCGAGTATAAAACGGTGTAGAGCTATTTCACCTAACAGATTGGCTACTAGACCATGGCAATCTACATCACAATAAATATATGGCAGGATATTTTAGCAACTAATCGGCCTTTGCATGCCATCTCAGCTAAGAAGATTGAGTGCAGAACAGGGCAAGGAAGCTTCTTAAGCAGAGCATATTGACAGTAAACTACTTCGGCAAACAGTGAGATTAACAGCGTCTATCAGCTAACATTCAGCGCTACACCGACATGAACGGGGCCTCAGTCTAGAATGCGCGTACCGTGGGAGAAGCTGACCGCCGTGCGTCTCCACACAAACGTCGCCAGCGGTGGCGGTGCTAACCGCCGTGCGCCTCCACAAGAACGTAGCCAGAGGTGGCGGTGAGGCTAGAGGACGGCAATCTACAAGAGCGTACTGTGGGAGCGAGAGGATCGCCGTGCGTCCCCTCGACGAACTACGGCGCCGATGTATCGGCACGGCGGGGAGGGCGGCTTTGGCGGAGCGAATGGAGTGGAGGGGGATGGGGGGAGGGGGGTTTGGGGAATATTATTGGCTAGTTGGCCGAAGGGCGGTTGAATCGGATTTAGGGGGGATTTTTGTGTGTGTGGGGGGGGAGGATTTTCGCGCAGTGGGCGGGGGGAGTTTGGCGCATGGTCGGTTTCTCCAAGTGCAGTCCCACGTGTCAGTGAAGAGGCAAGCCTAAGCGCGTTCCGTTTGCTTGAGCCGTGTGCAGGACCGAACGTGTGTGGGGTGCAATGCGACCGCGACAGGAGTGCTGTGAGTGTACCGCCTTTTTTCCTTTTAAACTAGGTGCTTCGCCCCCTCAAAAAAAAATGTTGCTTCGCGCGATCCGTCGATACTACTACTAGTAGGTAATACCGACTAAAATGGCACGGCCGGGTCTTTTCCCGCGCGATATGCTGGGAGGTTGGCTTAGTTGGGTTTTTAGGACGAGTAATGCTACACCTACGTAATCCCAGTTACGTAATTAACGTAATGTGAAACGTGTGAGCTGTTGATTGTAGATTGGGGGGAGGGAGGGGCCCACCACCATGAAAATCAGGGGAGGAGAGAGAGAGGCAATTTACGTTAACCCTTTCGTAGGTTCCCGTAGATGTAGAAAGATGTGAAATGCGTGAATGTGTAGTGGACGTACTATTGGAGTGCCTAAGATAATTTGTGTATGTATAGACCCTATGTGTTTATTTTACTTCGCATGTTAGATTTGTCTCGGTTCAATAAAAAGCAGAGTTGGTGATGATGGTGTGCCTGTCATCCTGCAATATAGGCCGTCCGATCTATATCTAACGGATAGGAAGGAAACTATGACAATTTACCCGCACTCCTCTCCACATTTGCAGATAAGGCTTTCCCTCGTTCATCCTTTTCTCCCACAAGATCTTGATCTTCTGTACAACGCACGGGCATCTTGCTAGTACTCCTACAATATGTATATTATTGTGAAAGTTCATATACACCGGCCGAGATTAATGCAAACACGGCAAATTTTCATTACATTTCGAACTTTTATAGGACAGAAAAATAAAAGAAACCCGACCCTAAACCTATTCTACGGTGGCAACCGACGTCCTCCATCTGCGATCTCTATGTACGGGGGCGGGGTTCAAGACCCGTGAAGTGAAGGCGCAGTCTCCGGCGAGGAAGAGTAGAACACGGGATACGGACCGGCCAGTTGCACGCCATGCCCTGCCGCCTCCCATGCCCTACTCATCCTCGGAGGAGTCCCCGACCTCGGCGGTGTCGGACGTTGGACAGCGGCAAGTAGGACGCGTGGCTGACGGTGCTCCCGTCGTCGCCTGCCAGCGTAGCCACCGCTTGTGCGGCCGCGTCCGCGTCCGGCTACGCCGCTATTGCGTCGCAACAGGCGACTTGAGTGAGGGCGGCGACCTCGAGCTTCGTCCCCGAAGACAAGCTGTCTCGCAAAGCGTTCGCACTTGCGGTCATGGCGGATGTGGTGCCAGGTAGGAGGACGATGCTCTATGGTGTGGAGGTTAGCTGTGCGTTGCCGCTTTAACTAGCGCATTCCGGTGAGGCCAAGTGTCCGGGTGCGTCATTAAGTCGCCGAAGTTGGTTCCTCGGGCACCGAGCCTCTTAACGATGACATACGAATGGACGACATGAATGCGGGCAACTGGCGCCGGCTGGGAACGCACCGCATGACGGCGCGAGGGACGAGGGTTTTGGTGTGCCAGGGTAGTCAGCTGTGGTCGTGGCAATGTTGGAGATGCCCTTTGGTCACATGCGATCCCCGCATGTCATTGAAAAAGAAGGACGACCCGGCATGGTCTCAGGTCCAGAGGATGCAATTGGCCGTGCTACACGACTCCGCGGATGCGTCGCGGTGCCCCGTGCATCCTCGACGAGCCGGGTGTTGGGGTGTGTTTGTATTGTGGCCAAAGTGCACCTTACGAAAATATTGGTCATGACCCAAAGATTGGTCTTTGTTTGGATGGTTGCCATTTTTTGGCATGCCAATGAACTCTAGACAACTCTAGTACATTTTTCTTGCCAATGTCGGCCAAATCATGGGCAACCAATATATACCTCAACCAAAATTTTGGTCATGACCCAAAGATTGGTCTTTGTTTGGATGGTTGCCATTTCTTTGGCATGCCAATGAACTCTAGCCAACTCTAGTTCATTTTTCTTGCCAATGTCGGCCAAATCATGGGCAACCAATACCTCAACCAAAATTTTGGCTACCCAATGCTTTGATGGGGCAACCTTGGGCACAAACCAAACATACCGTTGGTCGTGCCACAGCACTAACGCCACCCTCGGCACACTGAAACCGACCGTGTCTAGCGACGATATGAGCGTGTCGCTCACCGCGGTCGCCGTGTCCAGAGGCGGTGCTGGAGCTGCGCCCCGTTGTTGGCCCCAACGACCCACATGAACGGTTGTCGGTGGCGAGGAGGTCGTGGGCCAGCTCCTCCATTGGACTAGTCTGCGCTACGTCGTCCCGACGGGTGTGCCCCACATGTCGGTTTCCCTGTTTTCCCGGCCATATTCGAGCGTCAGTGCTCCGCGTTGCGCATTAGGCCTTTCACTATGTAGGCCAAGCGAGACAACTTATTGTTTATTTGAGCCGTTCAAGTATAATCATGTGGCGTTTGCTTATTTCTCATTCCTCTCCAACCCTCTTCTCCATCGATCATGTCGCCCTCCAGTCGAGTCCATCCTCCCGCATGCCTCATTTGAACATTCCGCCGAGTATCATTCGCATGTACCCACCCTAGTCCTCTTTCAATAGATCTCCGGACCCCGAGATGAAATCGAGAGGGAACGAGTGGGGGCACGTGATACCTAAGGCGGATTCAAAATTTTGAACCGGTGATCATAGCATCCGCAAATCATATATAAAGGGTATTCAATGTTCGTTTCGTTTTTGAACGTACAATATACTCCCTCCTATCCTTTCTAGTTTACATATAAGTTTTATGTGTAGTCAAAGTATCTCTACTTTGATCAAAAAGGTATCAACATTCAACAACGCCCAATCAATATTGTTAGATTCGTACGTACTCCTAGATTTGTACTCGAGATGGTTTCCAATTTGACTATTGACAAGATTAATAGTACATGAGATGTATAATGTGAAAATTATATCATTGGAAACTCCTTTCACATACGAATTTGACCGTATGCTTTGTGTAAGTTGCATGTCATATATTATTACTCTAACATTTGGTCAAAGTTAGCCTCGAAAAACGCATTAGACCCTGTATGCTTTGTGTAAGTTGCATGTCATATATTATTACTCTAACATTTGTGTAAGTTGCATGTCATATATTATTACTCTAACATTTGGTCAAAGTAGTATAGTGGAAGTGGATCCTCTGACGTAGGTATCCCTGCCTTACCCTCCCTTTCGGTCACTTACTGGCGGACCCCATGCTTGCTAGGCCCCGCATGTCAGTTACTCAATGGGTTCGGCCACGTCAGGGGATCCTCATCCGTAGTATACTCCCTCTGTTTTTATTTACTCCGCATAAAACGGAGGGAGTGGTGGTATAATAAATGACGCGGGCGGGGGAGGGGGAGGGACGTCGGTTTGCTCTCAACTGCGGTCCCACAAGCGAGCGAAAACGCAAGACGAAGCGCGTTCCATTCGGTGAGCGACGTGGAGGGTCCAGCGTGCCGGGCTGCAACGCGAACGCGACAAGAGCGATGTACAGTCAAAACCGATTGACCGGTCGTCACCGGAACCACTATTCACACCAGAACCTTCACTGCTCGGCCTACGCCAGCCACTGCCCTAAAACCACACCAAATCTCCAACCCGTTCCCCCACCTTTCGATCCCCTCGCCCACATCAAGCGTCCCCTAGTTCGCCGGAAAGCCATGGTGCGCCGCAAGATCACTTACTACAAGATGCTGACGCCGGAGCGCCGCGCAGAAATCGCGGCGGCGGTCGGCGCCACAGACCTCCGTTCCCAAGCTCGCTTTGCGGCGGGCCAATCCCCGAGTTCTCTGGAGCCAAGCTACAAGGAGGAGGAAGCCGATCCAATGTTCATGGCGGAGGTCGCGGTGCAGAAGGCCCCCGATGGGTATGAAACGGTGGACGTCGACTTCGTGCCGGTGTCCGAGTCCCCCATGGTGCAGGCGGACCAGCGGTTCAACATGGCGATACTAAAGGACGACTGGAAGGCAGAGGCTCAACTCGACATGGAGTGCGCGCATGCCCTGCCATCGAGGCTCTCCTGCAGGCGGAACCGGATGTCTTGGATGTGAACCGGGCGGCGGAGGCTCAACTTGAGGGGGAGCGCCCGGATGCCGCTACCATCGAGGCCCTCCTGCAGGCGGAACCCGACGTCCTGGACATGAAACGGGCGGCAGAGGCTCGACTCGACATAGAGTGCGTGGATGCCGCTCTCATCAACGCCCTCCTGCAGGCGGAACCGGACGTCCAGGACTTGAACCGGGCGGCGGAGGCTCGACTCGACGTGGAGCGCGCGGATGCCGCTGCCATCGAGGCCCTCCTGCAGGCGGAACTGCATGTCCTCGACTTGTACCGTGCTATGCTCTCGTCCATGCAGAGCGCCCACACACTCCGCTTCAACGAGTAGCTGGAGGCCGAGGACAACCACGGTGCAGAGACACATGTCGGCAGTGACAGCTGGTTCGCGCCGGAAACCAAAGACGACAAGGTCGTCTCTTTCCGTGAGCAGTGATAGTTTTTCTTTATGTTGTTGTTTTTATGGATCTTTTGCTGTGTAAAAACATATATTTGTTATGCAAGTCGCCTGACTTGGGTCATTCTACCATTTCAGGTGGTTGGATGAATATCCTACATCTCCTAACCCTTCTTTCCTTCTTCCTCATCTCTTCTTCTTCCCCAACAGACCACCGCATGGGCCGTACGAATACTCCCCAACATGCGGTTGGATAAACATACTCTATGAACGAAAATTATGTGTCAGCGATAGGATCGCTGAGTTTGGTTTGTTCACATGCGACAGCAGGTGTCAGTGAGGGTGCGTTCCCTTGGTTGGGTTTGCGGTGTGCAGGAGCGACTGTGTGAGGATGCGGTGCAACCGCGGCGTGCAGGAGCGACCGTGTGAGGGTGCGGTGCGACCACGACAGCCATGCGCATGTGTACCTCCTTCTCATTTTGAAAACTTTAGGCAAGCTTGGCAAAAATGTGTGGCGAAGTTTGGCAATGCAAGGCCTAGACCCAAACAGGATAAGTACGTACGTACTAGGAGTACTAGTGTTAAAAAAGAAAGGCGGGGTTTTCCTTCGCGGGATTTAATCGATACAAATCCTCGTTTCACGTGTCAATTAATGCGTATTTTTTTCTCCAAAGACCAAAGAGCTAACCATCTCACTCCTCATCGCTTGATTAATGCAGCGCCATGCAAACCAACCTTCTCACTTCCGCATGCATGCAGGGGATATTAATGTCCTTGGTTGCTAACCCCATCAATTTTGCCTCGATTAGTGTTAGTGGCCCTTTGCAAATTGTAATTTTGATATACTGGCCTTGTGTACAAAAAAATGGAGGTAGTAACTATATTTGACTTCCTTCCCCATTGCGGTGACGTCGACGATATCTTTTTTTGGTGGTTTGGCGAAGTGCGTTCGACGGAGAACACCATTGAGGGAGACCACGGTAAGTCGTTCGCAAGTGCCGCCTGCAAGCCGAGACAACCGCCTTATTTGCATCCAGGAAGTCCTTTACTAGTACTACTAGGAGTACTAGTGCGGTGAGATGGTTTCTCGAAGAAGACGATGGAGAAGCGGAGTCAGCGAAGAGTGAAATGATGGTTGCTTCGTCCGTGCTTTTGTGATTTGACGCCTCACTGCTTTGTGATTTGTGATAGAAGGGACAGGGGAGTAGACTCTGTGCTCTATACTGTACTACATGCGTCCAAGCATGGGAGAAAGAGGAGAGACGTTGCATTTTTCTATTCCTTCAATCAATCAATCAGGGAGCTTCGGTTCCATCTTTTTGGCTTTGGCAACACCGTCCACAATGGTTCCCACGATGCCAAAAGCTATTTTCACATTTGGCTACACATTGTGGATGCCCTTAACCGTACCACTTGGTTTTGCTCCTGTGTGCTATCTATACAAATCTCAATTATATTGATCTAAAAAATTATAGAATCAAGATTAGTAAAAAGGAGGTGATTTTGCCGCGCGGATGGCGGGGGAGGTTTCTTATTTGAGCAATGCTACATCCACGTAATGGTTTACGTAAAGTTACGAACTGATGTGATGTGGGACTATTTGATTGGATTAAAGGAGAGGATTAGGCCCACCCCACCTGAAAATCAGGGGGGCATATATAGATTAGATGGAAAGTATACGTAGCAGATACGTAGCCCTTTGTAAGTCTAGGATTAGGCTTCTTATTTTCGGAGGACGTTGTCCTGGCGGTTTGCTAACATGCGGTCCCACGTGTCAGTGCTTTACCAAGCCGATCCGCGTCCCACATGAGGCAGAACAACGGCAGAAGCAACACGTGGTTAAGTTGAAGAAGATGAGGGAGAAGCGGATTCAGCAACGAGTGAAATGATGGTTGCTTCGTCCTCCAACTTTTTTTAGCATTATTACTTCGTCCCTCCAACTTAACCGCGGGAAAGGTGCAGCTTTGTGATTTGACGCCTCATTGCTCATTACTACGCCGGCGCCATGACTGGGGTGCTTCACCCCGGCTGCTCTGCACTGTATTCCGGTATGGCACGTGGACCCGGTAGCTTGATGTCCCACATGTCGGCGAAAGGGACTAGAAGATTTATGAAAGCGAGCGCTCCACTCTTACGACGGAGGAGTAGACGACACGACGGCCCAGTGAACTGTCACTTGTACTGTATAGTACTATAGTTTTGCTGTTTCGCACGATCCATCGATACAAACCCGATTAAACAGGAAAGGGCGGGATTTTTCCCGCGCGGTAGATGATACTGGCCATACATTTCAAAGGCAATTTTAATGTATGCAAACTGAATAATTATAAGTAACAATATGATATCTAGTAAAACTAAAAACACATATGATTTATTGTGTTAGAGTGTAGTAGTAGTGCTGTATTGCATAGTTGTTAGATGTAACATGCGAGAACGTGTAGAGATGTAGTTTTGGAGGGCCTACAGAGAGAAAAGCGTAATACGGTCACCGAACTTCAGAATAAGCTGATTACGGTCACTATATACGTTTTGCGGTGATTATACGGTCACTTGCTCACAGTTCAGCATCGGATTGCACTCTGTTGACCGGCCAAATAGTCTGCGTGGCGCCATGTTGACTAGTTAAATTGACCACGTTCCTTGTGGGTCCCACCTGTCAGTTCGCATAGGAAAAGGTCAGATAAACACAAATTTACGCAGGCGCGACAAGGCTCCAACCCGTGCGCGGGAATCACCTGGTTGTGTATGTGTCTGTCAGGGCCTGATGTGTGCGCATGCACGTGTAGGTTGAGCACTTGAGCGTGAGAGTGTGTGTTGGTCGTGTGGTGTACTGGTGTGTGCATGCATGCGTGCGTGTGTGCGTGTGAGTGTTGCGTGCGTGCGTGGCTGCGTGTGTACGTGTGAGTGTTGCGTGCGTGCGTGGGTGCATGTGTTTGTGTGAGTGTTGCGTGGATGCAGTTCGTGTGCATGCGTGCGTGTGTGTATAATCACCACACCAGCTCCTGTGTGTTAAAACAGACGGCTCAGCATACCAATACAAGGCCACCTTGTCCGCTGTGCCCGCGGTCATGACTTCGAACCACCGTCCAAATATTTTTTTGTCGTTTGTTTTCATTCTTACTAGCAAGATGCCCGTGCGTTGCACGTAACATCAAGATGCATTTGTATGACTTGTTTATCTTGTGAGAGAAAAGGATGAACGAGGGAAGGCCTTATTTGCAAATGTGGAGAGGTGTGTGGGTACCTTTTTGCAAAATTGCCATAGTTTCTTTCCTATCCGTCAGATATAAATCGGACGGCCTATATTGCAGGATGGCAGGCACACCATCATCACCAACTCTGTTTTTTATAAGAGTGTATTTTATGTATTTTATAAGAGTGTAGATGTAGAGTAGATACAAGTCGACAGGTGGGCACGATGGTAGTGAGATAATGTGATGCAACACTAGAGGTGCCACGTGGAGCGTTTAACTGGTCAACTAGTCATGTCATGAGCAAATACAGAGTTGTACGGTGAGCCCGTGACTGTATAATAACCACTAAACGTAAATGGTGACCGTAATGAGTGGATTCTGAAGTCCAATGTACGTATCGTGCTTTCGCTTCAAATACAATGATCGTCATTGCATATATCGCGAGAGAAAGATGAAACATGCGTGAATTTTCTGGGGGCTTACTTTTAGAGGACCTGGAGATAGTTTTGTGTGCATACGTGAAAGGGGCGTACAGGGGGGTATGCGATGGAGAGAGAGATGCTCTTCGTTTCTCTTTATTATGACTAACTTTGTATATAGTATAAAAATATACAAATTCACAGTGCGGAATAAATATCATTGTGGGCACCATGCAATGCAAATTAGCGTTCGTACTCCTCCATATAACTTTGTAATGTTGTATATATGTAGAAACTCTAAAATAATTTTTTGGCCACACTTTATTCAAAAGGAATGTTGTATGCGAAATAAACGTGAAGAGAGGGCTTTTTAGATCAATGGGGTACGTGATGTAACATGTGTGAATGTGTAGTTGATGCATTTGGCGGGGCCTAGAGAGGTATGTGTGTGTATTACGTATTCGAGAGAGGCATGGATAGAGGGGCCGACGGGGGGGGCGTGGGAGAGATAGCACGAGAAATGAGAGTGGTCTAGAGAGAGAGAGACGAATATGACGTCACGACAAGAGATTCCATTCCCTTGAGTGTGTATATGCAAGGGGGGAGGGAATAGAGGCACCAGGAGAAATTTTCTGTGTGTGTGGTGTTTGTGTTGGTATGTGTGGGTGTGAGAAGATAATGAGACGTGGGGGCAGAGGGTGTGTCACCGCGTGAGGTCCGGTGGGTCGAGGTGAGGCCCTTCGTTCGGTTCCGTCCTGCGCCACATTGGTCGGCCCGTGACGCATTTAGGAAGACCCATGGATGACTAGTCGTACAAGACAAAGATAGCAGAATTGTGAAGGACTCTGTGTCCACTGACAAAGCCGGCTAGGATTTGTAACCCTAGGTTCTCGGACTAAGGTAACCCCTTTATCTCTGATATTACTATTCATCCAACCTAACTTTAAGGGGCATCCTACAGAATGCTCTGCTAGAATCATACTCGTCGATTAGGAAGAGAGGTGTGAGACAATGCGTGAGAGACAGGCGTAAAGATAATGTGCGTACATGAGACACGTAGGCAGGTCCATGTATATAGAAAGGGTCGATGAGGATTGTGCGTGTGTATGTTTGCGAGAGGAAGAGTGCTTGTGATAAAGGTTAGTGAAAACAGTTGTAAATGGTTACGAGAGGGAGGGAGGGTTATATCTAGAGCATGTGTGCGAGAAAGACACCTCGGGAGAGAGTGTGTGAGCATGTGTGAGAGACCACCGATGGAGAGTGAAACTACACGTAAAAGACTGCTCTACACATTGATTAAAGATATAAATTGTATCCAAATATTAGGATGGGATCATGATATTTGCAATTCGCGTAAGGAGCGGTCATTGATCCATCAGGCATCTAGATTCTATCGAATTTGAGCATGTCTATGTTATTATTCGACACAATTGATCCACATAGTTAGTATTTTGAACTCTAGACAATGCATCGCTTTAGCAATCGAATATAAACATGAGTATAGTTCATGTTGTGTGTGTAAAGCACATTATACATACGAAAGTTACACAATGGACATTATAAATAGCTACCTATGAACTAGCATACATTTGAATTCAACTTAAGGTGGTTTAAAAAAATCGAATTCAACATGAAGTCCATTCAATTATTTAAATTTGATCTCATGGCATTTGTAAACCATACCTAAATTATGGGGGCACCAATCTTTGCTCTGATTTTGTACATAATAGCATATGTAGTCATGTACAAAATAGATTCAAATTTTAGCTCCACCATTCCAAAATAATCGTAGTTATAGGATTTTGAAGTGTCAAAATTTCAAAAAGAAGCGGATAAGTTAAAGAGGTTTTCGAACATACAAGGTCAAATATAAAGTTGTCTATTTAGGTCAATCCTCATAGTTCAAGAGTACTCTAAACGTGAATGCTTGTGTTTCAAAATTTTGAATAAAGCACCAAAAGAGCCTCTACTCGCCCGAAACCACGTGAGACCAATGTTTGGTAGTACAAGGAAATTAATTTTCTAATAACTCTGACCCGTGAAACCTATCGGCCCGACGTACAAAGCTCTAAATCGGGGTAGGTTTGTAGCTTCATCTAGACGCCACGCAACCGCCTCCGAAAAACATTCATACACAATGGCCGCCTAAGCACACATTGCTACGTCTCGAGCTTGCGTTGGTTTTCCCGGAAGAGGAGAGGATGATGCAGCACAGTAGCGTAAGTATTTCCCTCAGTTTTTGAGAATCAAGGTATCAATCCAGTAGGAGGTCACGCACAAGTCCGTCGTACCTGCACAAAACGATAGCTACTCGCAACCAACGCGATTAGGGGTTGTCAATCCCTTCACGGTCACTTACGAGAGTGAGATCTGATAGAGATAATATTTTTGGTATTTTTGGTATAAAGATGCAAAGTAAAAAGTAAAAGCAAAGCAAGTAAATAAAGTGATGGAGATTGATATGATGAGAATAGACCCGGGGGCCATAGGTTTCACTAGTGGCTTCTCTCAAGAGCATAAATATTCTAAGGTGGGTGAACAAATTACTGTTGAGCAATTGATAGAATTGAGCATAGTTATGAGGTTATCTAGGTATGATCATGTATATAGGCATCACGTCCGTGACAAGTAGATAGAAACGATTCTGCATCTACTACTATTACTCCACTCATCGACCGCTATCCAGCATGCATCTAGAGTATTAAGTTAAAAACAGAGTAACGCCTTAAGCAAGATGACATGATGTAGAGGAATAAATTCATGCAATATGATAAATACCCCATCTTGTTATCCTCGATGGCAACAATAAAATACGTGCCTTGCAACCCTTTCTGTCACTGGGTAAGGACACCGCAAGATTGAACCCAAAGCCATGCACTTCTCCTATTGCAAGAACTACCAATCTAGTTGGCCAAACCAAACGGATAATTCGAAGAGACTTGCAAAGATAACTCAATCAGACATAAAAGAATTCAGAAAAGATTCAAATACTATTCATAGATAAGGTGGATCATAAACCCACAATTCATCGGTCTCAACAAACACACCGCAAAAAGAAGATTACATCGTATAGATCTCCATGAGTGAGGGGGAGAACATTGTATTCAGATCCAAAAAGAGAGAAGAAGCCATATAGCTACTAGCTATGGACCCGAAGGTCTGAAGTAAACTACTCACACTTCATCGGAAGGGCTATGGTGTTGATGTAGAAGCCCTCCGTGGTGGATGCCCTCTCCGGCGGAGCTCCGGAACAGGCCCCAAGATGGGATCTCATGGATACAGAAAGTTGCGGCAGGTGGAATTAGGTTTTTGGCTCCTCTCTGGTCTATTGGGGGTATGTAGGTATATATAGGAGGAAGGAGTACGTCGGTGGAGCGTCAGGGGGCCCATGAGGTAGGGGCGCGCCCAGGGGGGCGCCCTCCACCCTCGTGACCGCCTCTGGTGCTTCTTGGAGTAGGGTCCAAGTCTCCTGGATCACGTTCGGTGAGAAGATCACGTTCCCGAAGGTTTCATTCCGTTTGGACTCCGTTTGATATTCTGTTTCTTCGAAATACTGAAATAGGCAAAAAATAGCAATTCTGGGTTGGGCCTCCGGTTAATAGGTTAGTCCCAAAAATAATATAAAAGTGGAAAATAAAGCCCATTATAGTCCAAAACAATAGATAAAGTAGCATGGATCAATCAAAAATTATAGATACGTTGGAGACGTATCACACATGCGCGCGGCCGAAATCGCTCTTGCCCACTATTTGGGACACCTGGGATTACCATCCTACCCCCGACCCGCAGTAGGTCCGAAATTTAAGAGGGGGGCAAAGTTTGTACTTTCCCCAAATTTCAAACAAGCGCGTCCCATCTTCTGTTCAAAAAAGCCAAAAACAAGCGCGTCCTAGACCGAAACATGGTTCCCCCCCCCCCACCCGTCTGATTCCCCATTCGTACTCCGTGCACGCCAAAACTACCTCTCCACCAGCCGCGAAACCCCGGCGTCCTCCATCTGCCACCCCATACCACCCATCAACCGCCGCCCTCCTCCATCACGCCGGAGCCGATACCCCGACGTCGTCGTCCACCGCAACCCCAACCACAACGCCTCCACGGCTAGTAGTTGAAGCCGAGGCTGAGCCGTCCGTACCCAAGCCAGTTCAACCACGCCGTCCTGCGCCGCACCGCTGCCACTCCAAGTTCGCCACCCTTCACCGCACCAGAGATGTCCCTGCTACGCCGTCCTTCGCCGCCTCAGATCTGCTTCCCCTCCGCCGACATACGGCCATAGAAAGACAGTCAACAATTTGGCCATGGGTTCGTCCAAGCCTGCACCCTCCAGAACGTCGGTTTCCCCGGTAAAAAGAAGAAGATCGGCGCGACATGTGGAGGTGACCACACCGTCAACCGAAAAAGGTACTCCTCTTCCCTTATTCGTGAAAATCTTACGTCTCTGCTTGCACGGTATTCATCCCACAGAAGACACTAGTTGACCGCTTCTTCTTGATACTAGATGTTCCTATTAACCCGCGATGCACAAGGTTTCTCCTCATATACTATTTCACCTTAGCTAGAGGTCCGTCACCCCCCTGAATTTCAATTTCTGGCCAGTTGATTCACAATTAACGGAAGCATTCCCCGGTGTAACAGGCGCTAGTACGCCTGTTACGCCGGGTAAGCAGCGCCTTGGTGTTTATCTTAGGGGCGTGTATGGCCTAGAGCTACTGGCGCCCGATCTGGAGGTTGGCCGGGATTAAAGGGATGGCCTGGGGGCGCTGCCAAGCACGACGATGGTGTGAGGTCGATGGGAGGGCGGGGTGGCGGAGGCAGGGGTCTGGGCCGGTGGTCGCTGGCGGTTCGAGAAAGATCGTCAACAGTGACTGGCGGGAGGTAGACGATGGCCATCTGCCCGTTCCTTATAGATCGGACGGTTCATTAAAAAAATCGACTAGCCTATTTATTTTTAGTCGACTGTTATCTTAGATATGACCACATGTGGTGATGTGCTGGAGGAGTACCTGCATTTCCTGTGCTCATATATTACAAAATCATACGGAGTAGAATCTAATTTTGTTTGTCATGCAATGTTGTAGAGCTATCATATGTCTCCTGTCATTTATTTTTCAGCCACCTGCTATCTGCTACTTTTACAGTGCACTAGTTCTGCACATACTTCACCCATACTCTCACTATTGTGTTTTTATGCAAGGGTATTTCAGACTCGCCTGCCATGAGAGAAGACAAAAAGAAAAGAGATAAGTCGCTCCAGCTTCGTATGCGGGTAGGCAAGACACGTTACAGCGTTATAAAGGGTGCAGTGTCAGCAGATGGAGACGGTAAACGTAGCTCTGGAGTTGATGACATCGCTCGCAATGAACCACCATCCCAGGTGCTTGCTTTAACTTCTCGGTGTCATATGTGGTTGCATGTTCCATATGGTGTCTAGCTTGTATTCGAAAGGCCGAAGTTGGTATAAGGAAAGATATTTTTTTACATGAACCACCATCCCGTGAGCACCAGAAGACAAATAGCTAGTCAGGGCACTGGCCAAGCCAGTGACAAGCCCAGCAAAGATAGGCATCACCTGGAAGCCAACTAAAAAGCTGCGATGGTGGCAAAGCGGCCCACCTCCCACCAGGCTCTCAAGTCCTAGATGATCATGCTCACCACTCCAGTCGGATGTCTAGCTTGTATTGCTTCCAATTTGGTTAAATTGCATTTGCTTAGCTTACACATTATACCTTTGAATATGACATGCCTTTCTGTTTTTGGTACATACTAGTACATCTGTGTATTAACCATGTTCTTACATCAAACTAATGTTCTTGTGTATCCCTCATCAATCACTTATGATGAGGCAGGTAGGCAAGGGGACTACTCCTCATTTAAGGAATGCAGCGTCAGCCTCCCAACATGATTCTCAAGAAACAGAAACGATAGATGAAGATAGTGAACGTAGCTCTGTAGTTGATTACAACATTTCCCCTAAACTAGCATCGCAGGTGCTTGCACTAACTTGGCAGCGTGATATGTGGTTGCATGTTGCATATGGTGTCTAGACTGTAATTCTTCCAATCTGGTTAAACTGCATGTGCTAGTCTGCTTAGCTTATACATTATACCTGTTAATGTGACATGCCTTCCTGTATTTAGTACATAGTACATCTGTCTATTAAGAATGTCCTTACATAAAACTATTGTTTTTTATGTGTCCCGCATCAATCAATATGACGAGACACCTTTAGTATATGCAGTGCAATATTAGTTGCATCTTTCATATGACTTATAGCATGCACTGCTTCTAATTTGTTGAAATTCCATTTATGATGGGACGCTTTTAACTTGGCAGAGTCATATTGGTTGCATCTTTCATGTGGTGTCTAGCTTGCATTGCTTCTTATTTGCTGAAATGGTTTCTGCTTAGTTTACACAAACAGTTGTGAACATGCCATGCCATCCTGTTTTTTTATATATTCCATCCTGGTATCATGTGTTTGGCTTACATCAAAGTAGTGATTGTTAGTATCATGCATGAATGAGTTCTGAAGAGAGAATTTTATTGCTTTTTCTTGTCGGTTTTACTTGACAATTCAAAATCAATAAAGTGGAAGGAAGTTAACAAGGCAGCGGATAAAGGTGCTCCTTCCAAACGGAGGGCCTCTACAGTTTCTACTCCTCCACACCCCCAAGATGATTTCCAAGACAACACATGCATAAACACTCAACAAAGTTGTGTTTATGATGAGCACATCTCCCCTAGTGCAGCGTCACCGGTGCTCCCTCTAACTTGCCACTGTTATATGTGGTTGCATGTTATGTGTGATGTCTAGCTTATATTGCTTCTAATTTTGTTGAATTCCATCTGCTTACTTTACACATTATACTTGAATAAGGCACGTGTTCCTGTTTCTAGAACATACAATATCTGTCTATCACACCATGTTCTTACATCAAATTACTACTGTTGTGTAACCTGCAACAATCACTTATCATAAGACACGTTTGACTTCGAGTGTGATATAGGTTACATCTCACATTCTTTTCTAGCTTGTACTACTAATTTGTTGAAATGGCACTTATGACGAGACAGTTTTAACTTGGTTGAGTGATATTCGTTGCATCTTTCATATGGTGTCTAGCTTTCATTGCTTCTAATTTGTTGAAATGCCTTCTCCTTAGTTTACACATCATAAGCTATGAATATGCAATGCTGTGAATATGCAATGGCACTAATGATGAGAGACCTCTAACATGGTAGTGTGATGTTGTTTGCATCTTGCATATGATTTATTTCTTGTACTGCTTCACATTTGTTTAAACGCCATTTATGATGAGACATTGTTAACTTGGCAGAGCGATATTTGTAGCATCTTTCATATGGTGTCTACCTTCCATTGCACTGTTTCTAATTTGGTGAAATGTCTTCTTCTTAGTTTACACAGCATACATATTACATCCTCCTATCATGTGGTTATCTAACATAAAAGTTCAGTTCGTCTGCATCATGCATCAATTTGTTCTGAAGAACTAAATTGTTATTCGTTTTTCTTGTTGGCTTGACTTAACATGGCACAGAGAAAGAGGAAGAAACACAGAATGGCAGGGAATGAGAAGCGGATGAATCCTATAGATTCTGCTGGTACTGATGGTGCAATAGAAGGTCAAAGTCCAGCAGAAAATTCTACAAACACGACATCACATGCTACACGAGTTGCAAAAAAAGCCAACAGAAACAAATAGCTGCCACCAAAGAAGCACAGATAGCCCTAGTTCTTGCAACACCTACCACAGTACTACCAGCTGCATGACTTACTCGTGCGTCAACTGAGCTAGCAGCACGTTCCCAAGCTCCCTTGCCACCTGACACTACTTCCCAAGCACTCTTGAGACAAGACGAGTTGGCAATATCAGATGAACCTTGTGAGCTTCAACAAAAAGAAGGTAGTTGCTGGAGTCAAGTTACAGTTGCATGCTTATTTATATGTAGTCTCACAGTTTTATGTACACTAACACTTCCTATGTTCGTTGTTGGACTAGCACCTAGGCTCAAGAGGAATAAAACATCAGGGATAATGCTCGATAGGTTAACTAAATCTAGAGGAGGAAGAATGGAGATCCGTTTTGAGGAAGGTTTAAAAAGGCCACGTGATGCTACAGTGTTAGCCAAGTTAGTATCAGAGGCAGCGGTTGCCGTTAGGTGTCATGTACGTATCCTCCCAACATGGATTCAGTACAGGAATGACAAAGACGAAACCCAGTTCAACACCTTCCTCAACCATTTATCTGTAAGTATGGTTATGTATGGAAACTAGTTATATCATCTTGCTCTGTCCCATACTTTCTAGGTTGCTGATAATGAGACTCCCATAATTTTCAACACATGAGGTTCAAGTTGGATAGCCAAGATGATAGAACCAGACAAGCTTGCACCCATGTTTTCAAGTATGCTCTGCGACAGTGTCGGTATAACTTGAGGAAAACTCACTTTGAAGGCAAGGCTAATAGTGAACTTTCCCAAACATCTCCAGTGGAAAATATATCGGATGAAGACTGGAGGGGCCTTGTTAAACACTGGTCTGATCCAAAGTATTAGGTACATTATATATATGTGATCCGATCACATGTTGAAGTCCTATTTGTCGGATTTCGGGTTCTGGCAGACCCTTGAGGTTCGAACTCTGGGGTGCGCACGAAGATCTTTCCCCTACCAGCTCACGTATCAAAGTCTCGCAAAGGATCTAGGCTAGAAATAAGAACACACAAGGGACACGAGATTTATACTAGTTCGGGCCACCATTGTGGTGTAATACCCTACTCCAGTGTGTGGTGTGGTGGATTGCCCAGGGGCTGATGATGAACAGTACAAAGGGAGAACAGCCTCGTGAGGGCTGTTCTTGAGCTGGTGCGATGAACTGCTTGGGTGAGTTCAGTCGCCTCTCTAGTCTATGCGTGATCTAGATTCTCGATTCCTCTACTCTGTGGTGGCTAGTCCTATTTATAGAGGGAGGCTCTAACGATAACACCGTCCTGGGCTCCACGATGACCTCTGTCCTGCCGTTCTACTGGTCTTGGTCTTGTTGCACCGAAACGGTAACCTTTGCCTAATGCATTGGCTTGTGCTTGCCCCCTTTGCACCGAAGGGGAAACAAGGACACTGCACAGGCTGTCGCCCGCCTGGTCTCGATCGTCATGGCTTGCGTCACGGGCTCCTCGCGAGGTGCCCTTTCCTTGATCTCTCTGCCTCCTCGCGAGCCTGCCTGACGAGGCTGCTCCTGAGGAAGCTTCCTGTGGTTCACCCCGCGAGGCGTGGCCCCTCGCGAGGGTCTTGAGCTTGAGCTGATGAAGCTGGGCTGCAGTGGGCCCCCACTTGAGCCACGCCGTAGGCCGCAAGCAGACAAGTTTGGGGAACCCCGTTCCCAGAACGCCAACAGTAGCCCCCGGGCCCAATGCGCGCCCGGTCTTGGCTTAGCAGAGAAGCGAAGGGGCAAGTGCGAAGCGCCACGGGCCCCAACAGTCTGCGGCCTTGGGCGCCGCATGGCGATTGATTGGACGTGGGCGTCTCCGCTTCCCCATGATGCCTCGGCAACTGTCCTTCTAACAAAAGGAGGTGCCCGGGCCAGACTTACTTGCTTCGTTCTCGCTTGCCTTCCTCCAGATCCCCTTTCTCTCTCTTCTCCTTCCTGCTCTCGAAATCCTCCAGATCTGTCTCAATCCCTTCCATCTAGTGAGCCATGGCGCCCCGGAAGACCCCGACCGAGGCCTGGTACTCGCCGGCTCTGGATCCCCCAAATGTGTCGGAGAAGAATCTCGCCCTCATGCGCCTGAGGACGGTGGTGCAGGGCAACGAGGGAGCGACTGTGCTCAAGGCCGGCTCCGACCAGCCTGAAAGCAAGGGGAGCACCTTCTACCCGCTCTTTCTAAGCGCCATCATCGCCGGTCTGGTGCCTCCTTTTTCCGTGTTCTTCTTTGTTGTTCTTCGCTAGTACAACTTGCAAGCTCTGTACCTCCACCCCAACTCTGTTATTCTCCTGGCGATTCTTGCCTACTACTGTGAGGCTCACGTTGGGGTGAAGCCCTCAGTGGCCTTGATGCGTCATTACTTTTACCTCCGGGTTTCTCGTGGCCCCATCACCGCATGCACGAGCTTTATCACATACTCCAGCTCCAACGCCATCTCGAAGCCCGGGAAGAGGATCGAAGGCTTCCGGAGCAAGTGGGTCATGGTGGATGTCGGGCGCCTGGAGCTAGCTTCTGGCTGGGCCCGTTCTGCCGCCTCCGTGCGAGCGGCGCTGAGCCAGGCTGCGTCTGCCTCCGATGAGGATAAGCAAGCCGCCTCCCAGGCCAAGGCCGCTCGCGATGCTGCCCAGGGCGACGCTGCGGATGCCCGGGGCCACTGCAAGGCACTGGAGGTCGAGCTGCAAGACCTGCGCGACAAGCTCGCAAAGGAGGTCCGCATCCGCCAGGAGAAGGAGGAGGAGATGAAGGCTCGGGAAGCTACCGTCAGGGACTAGAACACCGAGCTTGACGACTGTCGCGGCCAGTTGGATACGCTGGAGCTGGCGCTGAAGGCGAGGAGGACCGAGCTCGACGGCAAGGCGAAGGTCTTGGCCGAGGATCAAGTGGCCTTCACCAAGCTGGAGGAGAAAGCTCGCGCTCCGATGAAGATGCTCTATAAGGGCGGCTTAGAGAAGCCGTTGGCTGGTGCAGAGGACGGCCCTGCCGAGAAGCTTCCCTTCCTGGTCCGTGCGCTTGAAGATGTCGCGGATGGCCTTGGCCCTACGGCCGAGGCCGAGGCGCGTGCCCTGTCATCTGCAGCACTGACGCGCGTCCTCAGCCACGTCTACCGTCGTGACCCCAACGTCGACCTTGACAGCCTGCTGGAACCTGTGAGCGGCGACTTCGCCGCCGCTGCTGCTGAGGCCGTGAAAGGCCGAGCCGAGGCTTTGCTAGGGAGGTTCCGTGCCTTTAGCACCTTGCCCAGGCGCGACGCCGCAAGTTCCACGGCTTCAAGAGGCGGGGCCGCCCAGCGCGACTCCACCACAGGCGGCGGCGCCACTAGAAAGTGATCCCTTTCTGGCTTCTGTCCTGTTTTAATTCCTGCAACATGCACCATGCCTCGTGGAGGCATTTAAACTTGTGTTTGGTGTTTGTGAAACAATCTATGGCTTGTAATATTTTCTTTTGAATTCCCTGAGTTTGCATTTTCCCCTCCTATTTGCTTGTGTTCTACGTCGGCAGAGCCCGGCCCCGCGCATACCTCAGCCGCCGTTAGCCCCGACCGGAAACCAGGACGGGACTAAGGAGTGAGAGGCTACAGGACAAGTTAAGCTCCTGATTCGCGATGCTCAGGAGTCCCCCTTGACGCGCGAACAGCAAGTAGGGAAGGAAGGCGTAGGAGTGGATTTGTCGTTCTACGTCGGCAGGGCCCGGCCCCGCGCATACCTCAGCCGCCGTTAGCCCCGACCGGAAACCAGGACGGGACCAAGGAGTGAGGGGCTATGTGACCAGTTAGGCTCCTGAGTCACGATGCTCAGGAGTCCCCCTTGACGTGCAAATGAGTCTTCATACCTTGGCTCCACTCGGGGAGGAACGCGCGACAACCAGGTCTCAGGGACCTGGCTGGGTGGCATGCGCTCGGGCGTGGCCCGGGCGCAACCCCCGTGTCGCTCTGGGCTCCCTAAGGTTGATACGGCCGTGGGCCGCCCTCAGTTGTTTATCACCAGCGCGGAGCATAGCGCTTCCGTATGTGTACGGGAATAGCCGCTCCTCGGCAGTGTCGTCGGCCAGCACGGAGCATGGTGCTTCCACTGGTACATGGGAGGGGGATCCCCTCCGGGAGGAGCCCCCGGGGCATGTACAGCCCCGCCCTGACACGTGGCCGGCACGGTAGGGCTAGGAGAGGTGTATCTAGGCACCCGTGAGCCAGCGCGGGACTCACGAGGCCCTACCTCGAGGCGGGTTGCGCCTGGCTCTGGGCCTTTATCAATGGTGTGTTCCTGCTGGGTGGTTAGAATGCAAATCCTCTACGTCCTCAGGTCTCGGCCCTTGAGCGAGCTCAGCCGCCGCTGGTATGACAGGTCGCGATGCCGTGGGTCAAGGCCAGGGGGTGAGGCTGGAGAGCCAGTAAGAGCCCATGAGTCGCGATGCTCAGGCGCCCCCCTTTTAACGTGCAAGCGCTTTGCATGAGAGCGGAGAGGTCCGTGATAAGCAGCAGATGATAACCATGGGAATCAGGTTAAGCGCAGAGGAGCGAATCCATTTAGATAGATGCAGAAAAACCAAACGCCACTGGGTCAGGCCCGAGCGGCTTGGGGACAATGCAGCCCGAGGAGCGCCCCCAACAAGGAAAGTAAAGAGCATAAGCAAAACGGATACATGCCGCAGGGATGGACCCACGCGACCTGGGAATGATGCAGCCCTGAGGGCGCTCCCATTTGAAACGAAACTTGGAAAGAAGTCACCTGCTACCATTGCAGAGCGAGTGTCGGAGTAGCTGACGACGCGTGGTGAGGAAGCCAATCCTCACGAGCCTTCGGAGCCCTGAGCCTCGGGAGGCTCTAGGGGTCCGGGCGGCTCCTCAAGGTCCAACTTCATCTCCTCCAGGAACGCGCGGTGCCTGGCCACCTGAGCTTCCAGGATGCTCCTCATCAGGCGCTAGTGGGCAACAGCCGCGTTCAGCAGACCGAAAGGCATGCGAACGTAGCTGTGAGGTGGACCCTCACAACGCCCCACGCGCGAAGGCCAGAGGCGCTCCTGAGACGCGGCTCAGTTATGCCCTGGTACGTCGATGCAGACGCGCAGCCCTCCATCCTCGCCTGGATGTGGGGCTATGGCGGGTAGGCGGCAGCTGCCGCGGATGACTCTTGACTCCTGTAGCTCCTGAATGTTCCTCGCGATGAACTCCTAAGGGTTTGGCACTCCTTGCCTCACGCCTTCCTGAGGGAAACACGCCTTGAAGCACGCCTCCAAGTGGTGCCCGAGTGCCTCCCTCGTGACCTCGGCAAAGTCGGTGGCTCTCCAAGAAAGAGCCCCCGAGCCCTGCCTGAGGAGGGCGCCGGGCACGCCTTCCTATGCGATAGAGGGTGGCGTGCCCTGAACGGGTGCGGCTCCTGATGCAACGCCTCTAGAGGTGCCTGCCTTGTGAGGGTTTGGTCCAGGTGAAGCCTTCTTCTTCTTAGGGACCGCCTCGGGAAGTCTTCTGCTCCTGTGATCTGGGTCTTCAATTGCTGCGGCCTGGAAGGCACGCTCAAGAGAACACACTGCATCCCTTTCCTCACAAGGCACTGTGATGACTCCGCCACTTCCTGGCATCTTGAGGACATTGTAGCCATGGTGAGTCACTGGCATGAACTTGGCCAGGGCTGGATACCCGAGGATGGCATTGTATGGCAGGCGAATGTTGGCGACGTCGAAGTCAATGAGCTCGGTGCGGTAGTTGTTGCGCTGCCCAAAGGTGACAGGAAGGCAAACTTGCCCTATCGGAATGGTGGAACCATCAGTGACTCTTGAGAAAGGCTTGGTTGGCTGAAGCTGATCATATGGCACTTGGAGATTGTTGAATGTCTCGACGGACAGGACGTTGAGTCCTGCTCCACCATCGATGAGGGTCGTGGTGACTTGTACATTGCTGATGACTAGGGAGCAAAGCATTGGGAGGACTCCGGCCGTTGCTGCGCACTTCAGCTGATCCGCTGAGCTGAACGTGATAGCGCATGCTGAGCACCTAAGAGGGTGTGTGGCCTCAAGCTTGGGGAGGACTGCATTCACCTCACGAGCAAACTACTTGAAGATGCGCTGAGAGGCTGGGGCCTGAGCGCCGCCCAGGATGCAAGCGATTGCGCGAGGCTCCTGGAAGCCCCCAGCCCCCTCGTCCTCATGATGGTCTTCATTCCTCCTTGGCGGTGGTGGCAGAGGAGGGAGGCCTGCGTTGCCTTGAGGGAGATCCTCACAAGGCTGATCCCTCCAACCTCCCTCACGAGGCTGGTCCGGCCAACGGTCCTCGCGAGGTCGGTCACGCCACCCTTGGCGAGGGCCACGGTCTTCCCATCGTCCTTCGCGTATTCCTCCTCCTCGGCCATAGCCCTGGTCGTTGCGCTCAGGGCGTCGGCCGATACGCCCATCTCGCACAGCCCTGAGCTCTTGGCATTCATTGGTGTTGTGAGTGTGGAGGTCGTGGTACACGCAGCACCGACTGCCCTTGGATGACTCAGGCTGATCCCTGCCTCGCTTGGTGTCTGCCTCCACTACGAGCACAGCAGCCCCCTTGCGCTTCACGTCCTTGACCTGTGCTTCTTCTCTTCTCGATCGGCAGCCAGAAGCTCAAGAAGGGAGAGGCACCCTTCCTCAGCCTTGGCGCACTTGGTCGCCAAGTTGAACAGCTCCAGGGATGTGCACACGTCTTCATGGATTGCTAGCTCCTCTTTCATCTTGATGTCACGCACGCCATCGGAGAAGGCTGAGATGATGGCTTCCTCAGTCACCCTGGGGATCTTGAGGCGAGCGTTGTTGAAGCGCTGGATGTACTTCTGCAGGGTCTTTCCTAGTTGTTGCTTGATGCGGCTTAGGTTGCTCATGGCTGGGGGCCGGTCGCGAGTGCCTTAGAAGTTGGTGATGAAGCAGGTGCGCATCTCGTCCCAGGAGGAGATCGTGCCAGGAGCCAGGTTTAGGAGCCAGGTGCGGGCACCGTCCTTGAGCGCCATGGGAAACCAGTTCGCCATGACCCTTTCGTCCCTGTTGGCGGCTTCGATGCCTAGCTTGTAGAGCTAGAGGAACTCCGCGGGGTCTGCAATGCCGTCGTAGCAAGGAGGCAGGTCCGACTTGAACTTGCCGGGCCATGCGATGCTACGCAGCTCGGCGGTGAAGGCGCGGCAGCCTGCACTGGCCACTGGAGCTCTCTGCGGATACGGGATTTGCTCCTGGGGATTACCGCGCGCCGCCTCCTGGAGCAGCGCGGGGTCTTGACGTTGCGGCGCAGGGATGCGGTCATGGCGCACCGGTGCTGGGAGAACACGAGCACCTCCTTGGGGACGAGGGATTTCTTGGCAGCTCCTTTCTTGTCGCGCAGGCGCCGGATGCGGAGGGTCTCGTCCTGGGGCCGCGCGCCTTGGGGCCAGGGCGCCTTCTTGGGGAGGAGGTTGTGGAGGCACCTCCTGATCCTCTCCTCCCGTGCAGGATGGAGGGCGAGGCAGCGAGAGAGAGGGCATAAGAGAGCCCCCTGCGGCGCTGACGAGCTCGGTGATGCGGGCGAGCCAGTCCTCATAGAGGTCATCGATGGGACGGTAGTGCTGGAGTTCACGTGCCAGGAGTAGCGCAGCGTGCGCGTCCGTGGGGGCGCGACGGGCGTGGGACGACGAACCGGCTGGAGTCAGCGATGGGGTGGCGGTGCGGCCTTCCCGCCGCACCGAAGGATGTAGGGACGAGTGCTGCTGCTCGTTCCCCGCCGGGCCAGTGGCGTCGTTGGTGGCAGGCGACGGGGAACGATGGGGGCGTCCGCCGACAGGAGCCGTCTGGGCGACTCGAGCGGCGAGAGCAGCCCGACGCTCGGCGCGGGCTCGGCGAGCGTCAGACATGGACATGACGGAAGATCACACGCGACCTGCGGGAGAAAGATTTTGGCGCACCCCTACCTGGCGCGCCAAATGTCGGATTTCGGGTTCCAGCAGACCCTTGAGGTTCGAACTCTGGGGTGCGCACGAAGATCTTTCCCCTACCAGCTCACGTATCGAAGTCTCGCAAAGGATCTAGGCTAGAAAGAAGAACACGCAAGGGACATGAGATTTATACTAGTTCGGGCCACCATTGTGGTGTAACACCCTACTCTAGTGTGTGGTGTGGTGGATTGCCCAGGGGCTGATGATGAACAGTACAAAGGGAGAACAGCCTCGCGAGGGCTGTTCTTGAGCTGGTGCGATGAACTGCTTGGGTGAGTTCAGTCGCCTCTCTAGTCTATGCGTGATCTAGATTCTCGATGCCTCTACTCTGTGGTGGCTAGTCCTATTTATAGAGGGAGGCCCTGGGCCTCTTCCGAAATAATGAGCGGGAAGGGCGCCAACAATTGGTCATTCTGAAGGGGAACATCTAGTACACTTATCCTAACTAAAGTTGGTGTTCGGCTGCCAAAGGCTCTGACGATGACGCCGTCCTGGGCTCCACGATGACCTCCGTCCTGCCGTTCTGCTGGTCTTGGTCTTGTTGCACCGAAACGGTAACATTTGCCTGATGCCTTGGCCTGTGCTTGCCCCCTTTGCACCAAAGGGGAAACAAGGACACTGCACAGACCGGCGCCCGCCTGGTCTTGATCATCATGGCTTGCGTCATGGGCTCCTCGCGAGGTGCCCTTGCCTTGATCTCTCCGCCTCCTCGTGAGCCTGCCTGACGAGGCTGTTCCTGAGGAAGCTTCCTGTCGTCCGCCCCGTGAGGCTTGGCCCCTCGCGAGGGTCTTGAGCTTGAGCTGATGAAGCTGGGCTGCGCTGGGCCCCCACTTGAGCCACGCCGCAGGCCGCTGGCAGGCAAGTCCGGGGACCCCCGTTCCTAGAACAGCGACACTATTTACGCATGTGCCACACAAATCTATCTTCTTGTAGGTGAACTGTTCAAAGAACAAGGCCGACCGTACGAAAGTGAAATTCCAACAGACGATAGGATCTCGTAGCTATATTGCACACTACGAGGCTCTTGTAAGCTGTTGTTTCACTCTTTTCGCTGTACCATATTATCAGATCTATATTGACTTGTTCGAAATGCAGAGGAAAGCCCGCAAGGACCAAAAAGTACCTGAACCAAATGGTGTGGAAATCTTCAAGGACTGTCACACCAGCAAAAAGAAGGGCATGACTACACCAGTCAAAGACGCTGTTGTAAGTCCTTAATCCTCGTGCCTTTTAACTACTACTTACTCTGACTTGTGCCTTGAACTACATGGTTTGTAGCCAATGTCTATTACTCTTTTCAATTTTATACGCAATTGTCTTGGCGTATCATTGCACCTTACAAGGTTTAAAAGAGAGGAGTGATGTTCCTTTGATCTTGACCCATAATCTAGTTCCGTGCTGGACTTGCCCACACAACATTACAATTGCATGTTTGTCTGTTCTCAGTTGTTTTGTGATATGAATGATGTCATACTATGCTTACCGTATTATAAACTTCGTCTCTTTATCCTTAGCCCTCAATACAATGTGAAGAAATAGACAATACATTAGCGATGGTACATGGTCATATGTTTGGAACCTGGTTTTATTATGTACTTTGCAATAAAATACAACTAATATTTTACATGGGTTTACTAGAATAAGTTCTGTATATAGACCAAAGCTATTTTGTTTGGTTTTGCTGCCTCCTTAATATCTTCTGTTCTGGTACTACTAATGTAAAACCTCAACTTTTCAGTGAGCTATGGAAAAAATGGTGGAACCGCCACCTTGTGAAGGTGGTGAGGCAACTATAACCGCAATGTCAGTTCTTGCTGCAGTGGGTCAGTACCTGTCCACTAACAGTGCCAAAAGCACGTTCCTGCGTAATACTGGGTTGGTTGTTAAGGCAATATCGTCCAAACTGAGTCATGATCAAGATATGGAAGGTCAAAGCAATGTTGTATCTACGCTCCAGACACAAGTCCATTCCCTAACAGAGACCCTTTGTGAAACAAGGAGAAACATTGCTCAATGTCGTCAAGATATGCATGGTTTTCAAACCAGACTATCAGACATTTGCTATGTTGTTCAGGAGCCTAGGGGAAATGAAGGCGAGGGTTATGGTACTCCATCGGGCAATACAACATGAAAATGTAACAGTCAGGTCAAATGAACTGAGCTTCTGAACTTCTGGTGGTGCATTTATCTACTAGACTGTTAAGTTTTATGCGAACCTTCCTTTTGTTATATAGTTGTAATTTGTTTTGGTGCGATACAAAATTTATTCTTAACATGCAGCCACCGGCTGAAGAAAACAGCAAGCCATTTTTGTATAGTGTAGGGTGTTCCCTATATTTGCACTGGTGGCGATCTTTGATGCCGAGTGGATGTAATCTGTGCAATCGCCTTAATAGCCTAGCGTTAGTTTTGGCCTTATTTATTTCCTAGTCTTCTTTTTCCCTGGTTTGCTAGTGGCCGCAACTACCATGGGCCATATACGGGCCGTCGGATCCATGGGTCTCCTATGGGCCGTTGATAAATGGGTCTGTAATTGGTGGGCCTCGGGCCGTTGATAAATGGGCCTGTAATCGGTGGGCCTCGGCCGTCGTATAAATGGGTCTACATGGGTTGTAATCGGGCGTAATTGGTATCGGCCCAGCACAGTAACGGGTCGTTAACAGGCCGTAGGACAGCAAAGGCTTAATTCTGTCACAGGCATAACGAGTCGTTAATGGGCCAGAATATAGGACGGGCTGGAAACGGCGCAACGGGTTAACAGGCCAGAAACGGGCCGACTCTTGCCATGGGCCGAATTTGGCCCATTAGGGTAACATGCCAGTAACGGGCCGACTCTTGCCATGGGCCGAATTTGGCCCATTAGGGGAACATGCCAGTAACGGGCCGACTCTTGCCATGGGCCGAATTTGGCTCATTAGGGGAACAGGCTAGTAATGGAACGGAAGTAATCGAGGGCCGAAAAGAAGCCCAAGAACGTATGGGCCGTCAATAGGCCGAAAGCTAACATGGGCTGGAAACGGCCCATGTAAATCACGGGCCGTTAACGGGTACAAAGAAAATTACTGTTCATTATGGGCTAGAGTCACCGTGGGCCTGTAAAGGGCCGAAAGATAAGAAGGCCCCATATGGGCCGAAAGACATCGTCGTGGGCCATATATGGGCTGAAAGTGAAATGGGCTGGTGTAATATTCAACGGCCCACATGACGTTGTTGGGCTGCTTTCCTTTAGGGCCTAACGGGCCGTGAGTTAACGGGCCGTAAAATGGGCTATTTGCAAAGAGACCGTTAACAGGCTTTTCATGGGCCAGCCCGTTAACTTTTGACCAAGTCAAATGGGCTGGCTTTGTAAGCTAAATGGGCCAGTGGTGGGCTGTGGCACGTGTCGACATATCGTAGGCGCCTATCTGACCCACTGACGAGCTGACACATGTTTCGTCCGGCTAATAAGAATTTTACACGTGGAAATATCCCATTGGTCGGGGCTGTTAACGGGTTATTGGATCCAAAACCCGACCCAATAGCTTAACGGCGTTCCATTACGGTGGATGCCACGTGTCGGTCACCCTTGACGAAAGCACTTCTGTGACACGCGATTTATCGTCATGGAAGTGGACACTTCCGTGATGATAATTTTGGTAATGTCATGGAACACTTCTACGACAGCACAGGTATGACTATCTTGATTCTGTCATAAAATCGTCATGGATGTACATGCATGACAAAAAACGCGACCTACTGTGACAAACACGTATCATCACGGAAGTGTATTTTTTTGTAGTCTTGGTTGGGGGCCTCTGGCTTTAGATGTTTGGCATTTGTGCGATGTCAGTTTGGTACTAGAGGTTGGGGAGCGCCATTGGGGCGCCGCTTGAGTTGTGGCTGGGCGGTGCTAGGTTGGTACACTGCCCTTTTCTCGTTGTTGTTTGCCATTTGTATAACAAATCTGCATGTAAGAAATGCTAGCCAGCTGAACATATTTTTATTATTTCAAACCGCTCCTCAATGATTATATTATGAAACAGCTTAATCTCATCAGAGCTTATAGCTATAACGTGCAAACATCTTTCAAAATGCCCTCTTGTCAGACTACTTGACTACTAGTACACTTTCAATGAGAGTACTTGACTGCTTGTAGATTTTCAGGCACGCGATGTTGACTTCAGCGGATTTTTCATGTCAAATAAAGCATCAGAAAATAACACTTACACCCTCTTGTGAGAATAAGAATCACCTCATCTTGCTAGAGTTACAATACCTGCCCCTAGGTATTATTTGTTCATTTCCTCCCAAATTATCCTTTTCTACTATGTATTTTCCTCATTCTGAAGATACCCATGAACCTACAAAATTAATGGAGAATTGGAGATAATGAATAACCTACCTGGTCCTTTTTTCCGGCTCAAACATGTTCAAAGTGTTGGGGAACACAGTAATTTCAAAAAAATTCCTACGATCACGCAAGATCTATCTAGGTGATGCATAGCAACGAGAGGGGAGAGTGTGTCCACGTACCCTCGTAGACCAAGAGCGGAAGTGTTTGGTTCAAGCGGTTGATGTAGTCGAACGTCTTTGCGATCCAACCGATCCAAGCACCGAACGTATGGCACCTCCACGTTCAGCACACGTTCAGCTCAGAGACATCCCTTGTACTCTTGATCTAGTTGAGGCCGAGGGAGAGTTTCCTCAGCACCACGACATGGTGACAGTGATGATGAAGTTACCGGCGTAGGGCCTTGCCTAAGCACTATGACGATATGACCGAGGTGTGTAACTGTGGAGGGGGGCACCACAACGGCTAAACAATTGTCAACTTGTGCGTTCTAGGGTGCCCCCTGCCCCCGTATATAAAGGAGCAAGGGGGAGGCCAGCCGGCCCCTGCTGGGCGCGCCCCAAGTAGGATTCCTACTGGGAATCCTATTCCTAGCACTACAAAAAAAGACACATCCATGACATTTTGGGCCGAACGAAATTTTTTTCTGTCATACTTATGACACTTCTATGACGATAATTGTGACAAAACCCGATATCATCATAGATGTGGTGGGCTCCTACTTCTATGACAAAAAAACATGAGAGAAAATCTGTTTTTTGTCCTGGGCGGGCCGGAGACGCGGCTGCATGACATTCTTTGGGCCGTCCATGACGGAAAAAACCGTGGTAGAAGCGAGGGCGCGGAAAATTTTGGCGAGTTCCCAGTTACGGTGGGAGGTCGGGGGCTAAGCGATGCGTGTTTATCTCATACACGTACGCACGTGTGGGCGAGGCGTTGGCTCTAACTGAACCCGAGCGAGGCGTTGGGCTCTAACTGAACCCGAGCGATTGCACTGTAGGCTGTTAACCCGATCGAACGATTCCTTCGCTACTGCTGCTAACTGAAGCCGATCGATGTTGCCTCTGGATGAACAGTGAGTGTTGAGGGGGGGTTTGGATGAACAGTGAGCGGTAGGGGTGGATGAACAGGACCCCGTGGTGTTGCCTCTAGATGAACAGGACCCCGATCGATCGGCCCGGTTGAGGCTGGATGAACAGGACCCCGTGGAGGGCTGGATGAACAGGATGACCCTGTGGAGGGCTGGATGAACAGGACGACCCCGTGGAGGGCTGGATGAACAGTAGCCCATGGAGGGGTGTTTGAACATGAGCCCGTGGAGAGGGGTGGTTGAACAGTAGCCGGTGGAGTAGCGCATGGTGGAGGTTGGATGAACAGGAGCCCGTGGATGAACAGTCGCAGGTGGAGGCTGGAGGAGGTCGATGGTGGATGAACAGTAGCCCGTGGAGGCTGGAGGAGGTCAACGGTGGAGATGAACAATATCCCGTGGAGTCTCGTTTTGCGGTATGCCACAACCCTCCCGATGAACAGGACCCTTGTTTTGACCGTAGCGCTCCAACAGAAGTCCGTTTTGTCCGTTTTGCGGTACGCCACACCCCTCCCGATCAACAGAACCCTGTTTCAACCGTAGGAGGTCCAACACAAGTCCGTTTCCTCCGTTTTGAGCTACGCCAGACCCCTCCCGATGAACAGGATCCCGTTTCGAACGTGGTCGGTCGAACACAAGGCCGTTTCCTTCGTTCTGCGGTACGCTAGGCCTTGTTTCCATCGCCTGTTCCATCCAAGCCCTCCTGATGAACACGATGACGCATTCCATTCTAACCCAGCCGGTTGGCTCCCCATGAACACGACGACGATGATGTTTCTCCGTTCCGACCCAGCCATGTACACGAGCCCTGGCCGTACGTATGCGCGAGTAGGCGTTCGAGACCCCGCCTGTATGTACGTACATGGCCGTATTTTCTTTCTTGCACACTAGCCGCTGTACATACGTGTACATGCTACGTGTGCGCCTCTACTACGACACATGTGCGCCACTACATCCACCAGTATGTGCGTACACGTTCGCGACCAGAATGACAAAGCTACATACGCTTCGACCAAGTGGGTCCCGACTATTAGGAACTTCCTTGCGTGCGAAGATGTAGCTGGTGGGTCCCAGCAGTTAGGGGGGGCGATCCATTTTTTTTTGCCCGGACGCACTTCCTTGCGTGCGAAGGTGTAGCTGGTGGGTTCCAGCAGTCAGGGGGAAACGTTTTTTTTTGCAAAATACGGTGGCCCGTCCAGTGGGTCCCTGCTGTCAGGTGGAGGAATAATTATTTTCCATGTAATAAGGAGGCACTTCCTTGCGGCCGCCGTGGACCCAGCTGTCAGCCTCTCCACGTACATTACTCTTCAGATGGAAGTCGTACCTTGACCACGTTGACCAGGCCGCACGGAGAGCACCAGGGCGGTGGACGACGGCGAGGCCTAGGAAGGGGACGACGCGGAGCCGGGGAAGACATGGCAGGGGAAGCCCGCGCGAAGAGGAGTACGAGGGTTCACTGGTTCGGCTGTGGTGTGAGGTTGCCATCGCCGCAGGGCCTGGCCAGCGGTGGGAATAGTAGAGGGCGTTGAGGCCTCTGCGGCAGCACAGCCGGCCACGGGAGGCAGGAGCATGTGGCACGACCGGTGCTGCTTTGGGCGGCTGGAGCAAGAAGACCAGAGGTTGAAGAAGCAGTACGGCCGTTGGATGGACATCGTACGGTCACTAGAGCTAGAATCGTTCATATTGACTAAGTTGACAAAGCCCTCCGGCCCCGTCAACTTAGTAGGCCCAAAATTCAGCCTCCCACCAAGGTGGGTCCCAGCTAGCAGGGGGAGTATTCATTTTTTGCGTAATAAGGAGGCACTTCCGGTGGGTCCGAGCTGACAGCGGGGGCAACGTTTTTTCGTGAAATACGGTGGCCCATCCGGTGGGTCCCAGCAGTCAGGGGGAAATGTTTTTTTCGCGAAATACTGGTGGCCCGTCCGGTGGGTCCCTGCTGTCAGTTGGAGGAATAATTATTTTCAGCGTAATAAGGAGGCACTTCCTTGCGGCTGCCGTGGACCCAGCTGTCAGCCTCTCCAAGTACAGTACTTTTCCGATGGAAGTCTGTCGTTGACCACATTGACCATGCTGCGTTGAGAGCACCACGGCGGTGGACGACGGCGAGGCCTAGGAAGGGGACGACACGGAGTTAGGGAAGACGCATCAGTGGATGCCCATGCGAAGAGGAGTACGAGCGTTCACTGGTCCGGCTGTGGTGTGAGGCTGCCATCGCCATAGAATAACAGGGCGTGTGGGTGAGTGGAGGGATGGCCTGGCCAGTGGTGGGAGTACTTTGGGGGCAGTGAGGCTTCCGCGGTAGCACAGCCGGCCAAGGGAGGCAGGAGCAGGCGGCATGACCGGCGCTCCTTTGGGCGGCTGGAGCAAGAAGACCAGAGGTTGAAGAAGCACTATGGCCGTTGGATGGACATCATAAGGTCACTAGAGTATTGACTAAGTTGACAAAGCCCTCCGTCCCCGTCAATTTAGTAGGCCCACAAGTCAGCGCAACAATATGGTGGGTCCCAGCTAGTAGGGGGTATTCATTTTTTGGGCGTAATAGAGGCACTTCCTTGCGTGCGAAGATATAGCTGGTGGGTCCGACCTGTCAGCGGGGGTGATAACCCATAAGTGTAGGGGATCGCAACAGCTTTTGAGGGTAAATTATTCAACCCAGATTTATTGATTCGACACAAGGGGAGCCAAAGAATATTCGTGAGTATTAGCAGTTGAGTTGTCAATTCAACCACACCTGGATAACTTACTATCTGCAGGAAAATATTTAGTAGCAAAAGTGGTCTGATAATAAAGGTAACAATGGCAAAAGTAAAGATAATAGTTTTTGGGTTTTTGTAGTAGTTGTAACAGTAGCAATGGAAAAGTAAATAAGCGTAGAACAATATGTGAAAAGCTCGTAGGCAATGGATCAGTGATGGATAATTATGCCGGATGCGATTCCTCATGTAATAGCTATAACATAGGGTGACACGGAACTAGCTCCAATTCATCAATGTAATGTAGGCATGTATTCCGTAAATAGTCATACGTGCTTATGGAAAAGAACTTGCATGACATCTTTTGTCCTACCCTCCCGTGGCAGCGGGGTCCTAGCGGAAACTAAGGGATATTAAGGCCTCCTTTTAATAGAGAACCGGAACAAAGCATTAGCACATAGTGAATACATGAACTCCTCAAACTACGGTCATCACCGAGAAGTATCCCGATTATTGTCACTTCGGGGTTGTCGGATCATAACACATAATAGGTGACTATAGACTTGCAAGATAGGATCAAGAACACACATATATTCCTGAAAACATAATAGGTTCAGATCTGAAATCATGGCACTCGGGCCCTAGTGACAAGCATTAAGCATAGCAAAGTCATGGCAACATCAATCTCAGAACATAGTGGATACTAGGGATCAAACCCTAACAAAACTAACTTGATTACATGGTAAATCTCATCCAACCCATCACCGTCCAGCAAGCGTATGATGGAATTACTCACGCACGGCGGTGAGCATCATGAAATTGGTGATGGAGGATGGTTGATGATGGCGACGACGACGAATCCCCCTCTTCGGAGCCCCGAACGGACTCCAGATTAGCCCTCCTGAGAGAGATTAGGGCTTGGCGGCGGCTCCGTGTCGTAAAACGCGATGAAACTTTCTCTCTGATTTTTTTCTCCCCGAATGTGAATATATGGAGTTGGAGTTGTGGTCGGTGGAGGTCCAGGGGGGCCACGAGATAGGGGGCGCGCCCTATAGGGGGGGGGCGCCCCCCTGGCTCGCGGACAGGTCGTGGGCCCCCTGGTGTATTTCTTTCGCCCAGAAATTCTTGTTAATTCCAAAAAGTGCCTCCGTGGATTTTTAGGACATTCCGATAACTTTTCTTTTCTACACATAAAACAACATCATGGCAGTTCTGTTGAAAACAGCGTCAGTCCGGGTTAGTTTCATTCAAATCGTGCAAGTTAGAGTCCAAAACAAGGGCAAAAGTGTTTGGAAAAGTAGATACGTTGGAGACGTATCAACTCCCCCAAGCTTAAACATTTGCTTGTCCTTGAGCAATTCAGTTGATAAACTGAAAGTGATAAAGAAAAAAAAATTACAAACTCTGTTTGCTCTTGTTGTTGTAAACATGAAAAGCCATCATTCAGGTTCCACAAATATTATGAACTAACCATACTCACAATAACACTTAGGTCTCACAATTACTCATATCAATAGCATAATCAGCTAGCGAGCCATAATAATATAACTCGGATGACAACACTTTCTCAAAATAATCATCACATGATATAACAAAATGGTATCTCGCTAGCCCTTTCTGAGACTGCAAAACATAAATGCAAAGCACCTTTAAAGATCAAGGACTGACTAAACATTGTAATTCATGGTAAAAGAGATCCAGTCAAGTCATACCCAATATAAACCAATAGTAATGAATGCAAATGACAGTGTGCTCTCTAGCGGGTGCTTTTAATAAGAAGGGTGATGACTCAACATAAAAGTAAATAGATAGGCCCTTCGCAGAGGGAAGCAGGGATTTGTAGAGGTGCCAGAGCTCGATTTCAAAATAGAGATTGAATAACATTTTGAGTGGCATATTTTCGCAGTCAACGCAACAAATATGAGATGGCTGTATCTTCCATACTACATGCATTATAGGCAGTTCCCAAACAAAATGGTAAAGGTTTATACTCCCCCAACCACCAACAAGCATCAATCCATGGCTTGCTCGAAACAACGAGTGCCTCCAACTAACAACAGCCCTGGGGGAGTTTTGTTTAATTATTTTGATTTGCTTTGATCTTTTTGGATCATGGGACTGGGCATCCCGGTTACCGGCCCTTTCTCGTAAATGAGGAGCGGAGTCCACTCCTCTTGAGAATAACCCACCTAGCATGGAAGATATAGGCAGGCCTAGTTGTAACATGAGCTACTTGGTCTTACAAAACAGAATTTCATTTGAAGGTTTGGAGTTTGGCACATACAAATTTACTTGGAACGACAGGTAAATACCGCATATAGGAAGGTATAGTGGACTCATATGGAACAACTTTGGGGTTTATGGAGTTTGGATGCACAAGCAGTATTCCCGCTTAGTACAGGTGAAGGCTAGCAAAAGACTGGGAAGCGACCAACTGAGAGAGAGACAACATTCATAAACATGCATTAAAATTAATTCACACCGAATACAAGCATGAGTAGGATATAATCCACCATGAAAATAAATATCATGAAGGCTATGTTGATTTGATTCAACTACATGCATGAACATGTGCCAAGTCGAGTCACTCAATTCATTCAAAGGAGGATACCATCCCAACATACCACATCATAATCATTCTAATAGCATGTTGGCACGCAAGGTAAACCATTATAACTCATAGCTAATCAAGCATGGCATAAGCAATGTTATTGCAAATATGTTTACTTCATAATAAGCTAAATCAGAAACGATGAACTGATCATATTTACAAAAACAAGAGAGGTCGAGTTCATACCATCTTTTCTCATCTCAATAAGTTCATCATATATCGTCATTATTGCCTTTCACTTGCACGATCGAACGATGTGTATAATAATAAGAGTGCACGTGCATTGGACTAAGCTGGAATCTGCAAGCATTCAACTCAAGAGAGAAGACAAGTAATATGGGATCTAAGTTAAATAAAAAATCATGCATATAAGAGCCACTAAGCATTTTCAATATGGTCCTCTTGACCCCCAAAGGAAAGAAAAGAAAAGAAAATTATTTACACGGGAAAGCTCCCAACAAGTAAGAAGAAGAACTAGAAATCTTTTTGGGTTTTCATTTTAATTTCTACTACAAGCATAGAATTTTAAACTAACTATTTTTTTGGTTTTTCTAAAGGTTTATCAAACAAACAAGAAGAAAGCGAGAAAAAGAAATTTAAACAAGCATGGATAATACAATGAAAGAGTATGAGCACCGACGACTAGTGTGTGAACATGAATGTAAAGTCGGTGAGAAATACGTACTCCCCAAAGCTTAGGCTTTTGGCCTAAGTTAGTCTAATACCAAGGACAGCCGCTACTCTCCCCGGTGTACTGAGAGGTGTAATCAGGATACCACTGGCTGGCCATCTCCGGATCCCACTGGACAGATGATGCACGATAAGGGTCCAGTTCAGGTTCCGGCTCAGGTTCAGGTTCTGGAGTAAAAGCTTGGGCTCGATGATTGTTCACCGCTTCTGGTGTGACAAGAAAATTTTCTGCAAGAAAATCAAACAATAGAGGCGCAGGCAAAATAATAATCTCAATGTGTTTCTCATTGAATCTAAGTTTATACAGGAGCATCTTTTCTTCGTTGTCAATAATAAACTTGTGTGCTACCATGCTCTTGTAATCTAAAATGTGAGGAGGTAATTTTATCTCCTCCTTCTCATGGTGCCTAATAGGTATCTGAAAATGTCTAGCAAGACGTGAAACATAGATACCTCCAAATATGGGGCCTTTTGTACGATTAAGGGCTAGCCATTTAGCAACGACGACACCCATACTAAAAGTATTGTCTCCAAGCAAGGCATGTTGAAGGATGATAATATCAGGAACGCTCAAGTTTCCACTATTTCCACGACCAATCAAGCATCTACTAGCAAATATGGCAAAGTAGCATAAAACAAGAAAGTGTATGCTAGAGACTTTTGCCTCAGAGCCCTTCTTTGGCTCCTCTACAGCTATAGTATTAACAAAGCCACCCACATCTTCACGATGGGGTTCCTCTAATTCTCCCTCATAAGGTATCCTACACACCGCACAATAATTACGTAAAGACATTTCTTTGAATTCATTATATAAATGAAATGATACTGCAGGCGGTGACTTCTTAGGATAATAATAAAAGTTTTGCACGAAAGTATTGGTGAGTAAGAGATACTGATCGATTCGGTTGTTGATGAAACCGGTGAGGCCTGCAGTCTTGATCAAAGAATAAAAATCTTCATGAATTCCAGTTTCTTTCAAGAAATCCTCACATGGCCATTCACACGACCGTACTTCCGCTAAGCGAGGAAGATTATACTTGGCTTTTTCCTTCTCTTTGGCTTGTTTTTCCTGAGAGCCTTTGGCTAGAAGAGTCCCTCAAAAGCTTCCTTCACATTTTCTGAATTTTTTTGAAATTTTAGTAACTTCAAAATAAAAGTGAATAAAACTAAACAAGATTGGTAGCAACTACTCCTACAAGTGCCTAGAGCCTATATCATGCATTAGAATTGCTTGGGACCTCATAAATTTAACATGCAAGCTCAAGAACATGGTCGCCTATGCAGCAAAAATTTGCAATGAATAAAGCACTAGAACAAAAACTAATTGGACCAATGGAGGAGTCACATACCAAGCAACAATCTCCCAAAGCAGATTTGTGAATGGAGCTTTGAGCAAGGAGATCGAAAATCGCAGCAAAATGAGCTAGAACTCGTGCTTGAGCTGGATGGGGATTTTTTGGGTAGAAGATGAAGTGTGTGGGTGCTGGCATAAGTGGAGGGGGGCCACCAGGGGCCCACGAGACACGGGGCGCGCCCTATAGGGGGGGGCGCCCTCCACTCTCGTGTCCTGGTGCTTGCCCCTCCTGCAGTGTTTTCAGTGCCTAAAATCCTCAAATATTCCATAAAAAATCATACTAAATTTGCAGGGCATTTGGAGCACTTTTATTTTTGGGATATTTTTTTAATGCATAGATAATTCAGAAAATAGATGGACAATACTATTTTTGCTTTATTTATTCTAAATAACACAAAGTAAAAAGAGGGTACGGAAGGTTGTGCCTTCTAGTTTCATCCATCTCATGATCATCAAAATGAATCCACTAACAAGGTTGATCAAGTCTTGTTAACAAACTCATTCCGAATAACACGGAACCGGAGAAATTTTGAATAACACT
Source organism: Triticum aestivum (assembly GCF_018294505.1). Lineage (NCBI taxonomy): Eukaryota > Viridiplantae > Streptophyta > Magnoliopsida > Poales > Poaceae > Triticum > Triticum aestivum. The sequence continues at coordinate 439,632,658 of NC_057798.1, forward strand.
AAGTTACCTTGATGGGGATATGAAAATCCCCAACAATAATAATATCATACTTTTTCTTGACAATAGGGAGAGGAAATTCAAAACCTCCAATAATAACAGTTGGAACTTTTCCAATAGAATTGATGCTATGAACTTGAGATTGTTTCCTCGGAAAGTGTATCGTATGCTCATTACCATTAACATGAAAAGTGACATTGCCTTTATTGAAATCAATAACAGCCCCTACAGTATTAAGAAAAGGTCTACCAAGGATAATAGACATACTATCGTCCTCGGGAATATCAAGAATAACAAAGTCCGTTAAGATAGTGACATTTGCAACCACAACAGGCACATCCTCACAAATACCGACAGGTATAGCAGTTGATTTATCAGCCATTTGCAAAGATATTTTAGTAGGTGTCAACTTATTCATTTCAAGTCTACGATATAAAGAGAGAGGCATAACACTAACACCGGCTCCAAGATCACATAAAGCAGTTCTAACATAATTTCTTTTAATGGAGCACGGTATAGTTGGTACCCTGGGATCTCCAAGTTTCTTTGGTATTCCACCCTTAAAAGTTTAATTAACAAGCATGGTGGAAATTTCAGCTTCCGGTATCTTTCTTTTATTTGTAATGATATCCTTCATATACTTAGCATAAGGATTTACTTTGAGCATATCAGTTAAGCGCATACGTAAGAAAATAGGTCTAATCATTTCAGCGAAGCGCTCAAAATCATCATCATCCTTTGATTTGGATGGTTTAGAAGGAAAGGTCACGGGTTTCTGAACCCATGGTTCTCTTTCTCTACCGTGCTTCCTAGCAACAAAATCTCTCTTGTCATAACATTGATTCTTTGATTGTGGGTTATCAAGATCAACAGCAGGTTCAATCTCTACATCATTATTTTTTCTAGGTTGAGCATCAACATGAACATTATCATTAACATTATCACTAGGTTCATGTTCATCACCTGATTGTGTTTCAGCATCATAAATAGCAATATCATTGGGATTCTCAGGTGTGTCTACAGTAGGTTCACTAGAAGCATGCAAAGCTCTCTCGTTTTTCTTTTTCTTTTTCTAGAAGAACTAGGTGCCTCTAGATTGTTTTTCTGAGAGTCCAGCTTGCTTCTCTTAGGGTGGCCTTCAGGATACAAAGGTTCCTGAGTCATTCTACTAGTTCTAGTAGCCACTCTAACATCAAAGTCATTTTTATTATTCAATTCCTCAAGCAAATCATTTTGAGCTTTAAGTACTTGCTCAGCTTGAGTAGCAACCATAGAAGCATATTTGCTAACGAGTTTGAGTTCACCTTTAACTCTAGCCATGTTATCGCTTACGCGTCCTATCTCGAAAGCATTATTCTTTAACTCTCTACCAACATAAGCATTAAAACTTTCTTGTCTAGCCATAAAATCATCAAATTCATCTAAGCATGGGCTATGAAATTTAGTAGAGGGGATTTCAACTTTATCATATCTATAGAGAGAATTTACCTTTACTACATGTGTCGGGTTATCAAGACAATGTGGTTCTTCAATAGGCGGTATATTAAGACCATGTATTTCTTCAATAGGAGGTAAATTCTTAACATCTTTAGCTTTAATACCTCTTTATTTCATTGATTTCTTTGCCTCTTGCATATCTTTAGGACTGAGAAATAAAACACCTCTCTTCTTCGGAGTGGGTTTAGGAATAGACTCAGGAGTTGGCTCAATTGGTTCAGGAATTGCCTCAGGAATTGGCTCAGGAAGAGTCCGATTATTTTCATTAGTCAACATATTATTCAATAATATTTCAGCTTCGTCGACTGTTCTTTCCCTGAAAACATAACCAGCACAACTATCCAAGTAGTCCTTGGAAGCATCGGTTAGTCCATTATAAAAGATGTCAAGTATTTCAGTTTTCTTGAGAGGATGATCAGGCAAAGAATTAAGTAACCGGAGAAGCCTCCCCCAAGCTTGTGGGAGACTCTCTTCTTTGATTTGAACAAAGTTATATATTTCCCACAAGGCTGCTTGTTTCTTATGAGCAGGGAAATATTTAGCAGAGAAGTAATAAATCATATCCTGTGGACTGCGCACACAACCAGGAGCAAGAGAACTATACCAAGTCTTATCATCACCCTTTAATGAGAACAAAAATATCTTAAGCATATAAAAATAGCGAGACTTCTCATCATTAGTAAATAGGGTGGCTATATCATTCAACTTGGTAAGATGTGCCACAACAGTTTCAGATTCAAGGCCATAAAAAGGATCAGATTCAACTAAAGTGATAATCTCAGGATCAACAGAGAATTCATACTCCTTATCAATAACACGGATAGGTGAAGTACCAAAAGCAGGGTTAGGTTTCATTATAGCATTAAGAGACTGTTGCTTCCATTTAGCTAATAATTTCTTAAGATCATATCTATCATTGCAAGGAAAGATTTCCCTAGCAGCTTCTTCATTCATAACATAACCCTCAGGAACAACAGGCATTACATAATCATTGGGATAACCTTCATCATCACTATCATCAATAATAGCATCTTCAATAATTTCATTCCCCCTAACTCTAGCAAGTTGTTCATCAAGAAATTCACCTAATGGCAAAGTAGTATCAAGCACAGAAGTAGTTTCATCATGCATAGCAGAAGTGGCATCATCAATAACATGCGACATATCAGAATTCATAGCAGTAGTAGGTTTAGGTGTCACGAGTTTACTCATAACAGAAGGAGAATCTAGTGCAGAGCTAGATGACAGTTCCTTACCTCACCTCGTAGTTGAGGGCAAAATAGTAGTTCGGTCGTCTTTCAAGTTCTTCATAGTGATCAACAGAGATAAATCCCAAGTGACTCAGAGAATAGAGCTATGCTCCCCGGCAACGGCGCCCGAAATTAGTCTTGATAACCCACAAGTGTAGGGGATCGCAACAGCTTTCGAGGGTAAAGTATTCAACCCAAATTTATTGATTCGACACAAGGGGAGCCAAAGAATATTCTTGAGTATTAGCAGTTGAGTTGTCAATTCAACCACACATAGATAACTTAGTATATGCAGGAAAATATTTAGTAGCAAAAGTGGTATGATAATAAAGGTAACAATGGAAAAAGTAAAGATAATAGTTTTTGGGTTTTTGTAGTAGTTGTAACAGTAGCAACAGAAAAGTAAATAAGCGAAGAACAATATGTGAAAAGCTCGTAGGTAATGGATCAGTGATGGATAATTATGCCGGATGTGATTCCTCATGTAATAGCTATAACATAGGGTGACACAGAACTAGCTCCAATTCATCAATGTAGTGTAGGCATGTATTTCGTAAATAGTCATACGTGCTTATGGAAAAGAACTTGCATGACATCTTTTGTCCAACCCTCCCGTGGCAGCGGGGTCCTAGCGGAAACTAAGGGATATTAAGGCCTCCTTTTAATAGAGAACCGGAACAAAGCATTAGCACATAGTGAATACATGGACTCCTCAAACTACGGTCATCACCAAGAAGTATCCCGATTATTGTCACTTCGGGGTTGTCGGATCATAACACATAATAGGTGACTATAGACTTGCAAGATAGGATCAAGAACACACATATATTCATTTAAACATAATAGGTTCAGATCTGAAATCATGGCACTCGGGCCCTAGTGACAAGCATTAAGCATAGCAAAGTCATAGCAACATCAATCTAAGAACATAGTGGATACTAGGGATCAAACCCTAACAAAACTAACTTGATTACATGGTAAATCTCATCCAACCCCTCACCCTCCAGCAAGCCTACGATGGAATTACTCATGCATGGCGGTGAGCATCATGAAATTGGTGATGGAGTGTCACACCCTAGCTAGTCATGCATTAGAGTGTTGCATCATGTTTATTCTTTCACCAGAAACCTGAAATGGGGATGACAGAACCCCCAGTCCCCTCTGAAACCAACTAGGGTTTACTAAAAACTTTTTCAATGAACCTGAAATGCCCTTCTAAAATGCCCATCATTTTTGTCTTGGTTCAGAACCTCTGCCAAAAGTGGTGCACATTTTCCTAGGCCATCCTAGGGTTTTTGAATTAAATCATAAGTATTTCAATTTGGGCATTTAAAATTATATAAAATATTTAAATGCTCAAATAACTCCAAACTAAAATGTTTCATGTTGGAAATAATCCAACTATGGACCAGGAGTAGTTTGGTGATTTTTGGAGTTGCCTAAGTATTTTATTTAATTCAACAAAGTTGCAGAAGCATTAAAAAAACAGAAACAGAAAGAAAATGGAAAAAGCTTACCTGGCGCCCAGCACCCGGCCCACCTGCCGGCCCAGCCCAGCACCGCGCCAGCGAGCTGCTTGCCGGCCAGGCAGGCAGGCAGGTGCTCGGCGACGAGCACCGCATGGGTGCCACGCACCTGCTCGCCGCCTCGCCGCCTCCCTCGCCCGGCTAACGCCGTGAATCGGCCTCCCTCTCTCCCCCAAACCCCCAGACACCCCCTCTCCTCTCCAGCTCCTCTCCCTCGCTCTCCCACGCCATGGCCGACGCCATCGCCGCCACCCCCTCGCCGTAGCCACGCCCTCCGTCAACCCCACGCCGTGCCGCCGTGTCCAGGAGCTCCGCCGCCGTCCACTTCATCGAGCTAGCCGAGCCCCGTGTGCTCGAGCGGCCCGAGACCACCGCACCGACCTCGCCCGAGCTCGCCGTCGCCGGAGATCCCCTTCAACGCCGTCGCCGCCTCAGCTCGTCCCCGACCCCGCCGGTGGCCTCTACGGGAGCGCTGTGAGCCTAGCTACCCCTCCGACCCTCCCTCTCTCATTCCCGAGCCGTGTAGCCACCGCACGAAGATCACACGCACACACCGCCGCGGATCTCGTCGCCGACGTGCTCCCGGCCATCCTCCGGCCAACCTGCGGTGTCCAACGCACTCACCACGCTGCGTTGGGCCCAACCGTGCACTCCCCGCACCTCACCGATCCCCCTAGCGACAAGTTCGACTTTGGCCGAACTCCGGTGGCCGCCAAAGTCGTCGCCGGCGCCAACTCCGGCCACCCCGACCCCAACGGACTCCACCAAGAGCTGCGGCTCGACCTCAGCTCCGCTCCGGTGCCCTCTGCGGCTCGTTTGGTTGCCGGAACGGCAAAAATCACTTCCGCCGCCGCGTCGGGCTCGCCGGCGGCTAAACGCCAGTGAAGCCGACCCGGGTTTGACCACGGGTGGGCCCTAGTTGACTCCCCTGAGTCAATGACAGGTGGGGCCCAGCCCTGTTAGTTAAACAGGTTTAGTTTTAATTAAACTTTAATTAATTAATCACCCTGACACGCGGGACCCACTGTCAGGTTTGACCTGGACCTGTTCCGTTGACCTGCTGACGTCACACTGACGTCAGGCTGACGCAATAATTGATTTTCTGGAATTATTCTAATATAGGAAATTCCAGAATATAAATTAAACTTCCAAAATTCATAACTTTTATTCTGTAACTCCAAATCAGACAAATTATATATGAAAAATGATCAGAAAAATCCAATCTATCCATCTGTACTATTTTCATGCATGATTAAACAAGTTAACTTGATGTTTAATGCAGAACAAGGAAAAGCACTTTAAAAGGCCATGTTTGAGTTTGAAATTTGAATCTTTGATTCAAATTGGTGCAAACCCTTCTGGTCTTAGTTGCATTAGCCCAACACACTCATATTGCTATGTTTCATGCATGCATCATATTGTTGCACATTGTTTGGTGATGGTTGTGTATCGGTGTTCTTTGCGGCAGGATCTGCCTCCGAGGAGTACCGTGATTACCCTAACGAAGAACCGTATCAGTGCATCGAACCATCAGGCAAGCAACCAACCATTTGATCATATCGATACAATCCCATGTTCTCGCTCCTGCTCTCTTTTACTGCATTAAGACAACGCGTTTCAAACTGCTGTGTGCTACGATAGTTGAACCCACTTCCTCTGCATGACCTGTCATTGCCACAGTAACTAGATGAAGCCCACTAGCATGTGTAGGAGTTGATTGAGCCATATGTATGTGTTGTTCCTACCTTGCTATGCCTGCTATGCTTAAAGTCGTGTCAGGTCTGGTTCATCTGGGTGATGGCTAGAGTGAAATGATTATGTCGGTAATGAGAGTGGTGTGGTGAACACGATTTGGTAAAGGTATCGATGAAAGGCCATGTAGGAGTACATGGTGGGTTGTTTCATTGAAGCCGACCTTAAGCACTGAGATCTGTATGTGTGATTTAAGATACAGCTACTACCATGCATTGGGCCCTGAAATATGACCCCGCTCGACTTCTTATTCACCCTAGCTCTCTGTCCAGGAGTTGCAAGTAGTTTCTGGTGTTTGTAGCCTACTGGAGGCCGTGGACAGCGCTGACCGTAGGGGTGGGCTGTGATGCGGTAGGTACGTGGCCGGGTGTACCGAATACCCGTTAGGTATCTCGGGAACCCTGTTCACATCGTTCGGGGCCGTATGGGAAACCTCGGCCGGACTCCCTGCGGATGGAACCTGGATAGGCGATAAACCTGGACTAGAGGCTTAAGTGTTTAGGTAGGTCGTGGTCTACACCCACGTCGGCTTTCGCTTGAAGTCTGCCGAGCACATGTCGTGTGCAGACGCTAAGTGGTGGAAACATGTATGAAGAAGTACACCCCTGCAGGGTTATCATGATCTATTCGAATTGCCGCGTCCGCGGTAAAGGACTACTTGGTTGCCTATACAGTTCATAGACAAGTAAATGGAAACTACTAAAAGCCTCAAGATAAGTGTGAGTGCCGAGGATGGCTCTTCCGTAGGAAGACGGAGGTGGATCCTCGGTAGTGTATTGAAGTGGTGATTAGTGGACTCGTGTGCGAAAAACCATTTCAAGTTGGAGTCTCGTAGGTTAGCCTAGCCAAGAGTCAAAGCTGGCTTGCTGCAATAACTCCACCAACCCTTATTGATAATATGCATGTACGTAGGATCTGATGTAAGTCTTGCTGAGTACCTTTGTACTCATGTTGCTATAATTTACATTTTTATAGAAGACGCTGCAACCCCTTCTGATGGGTTCTACGTAGACGTTGACATCAATGAGTAGGCTAAAGGCCCAGGTGGTGATCCTGAGCTTGTGAAGGACCACGTAGTATAGCTAGGTTTTCCAAGCCTCTTTTATCGTTCTAGTTGTCTGTACTCAGACAAGTTACTTCCGCTGCTGGTTTGTATGACTGTATGACTTGAATGCTGGGTCGTGAGACCCGTACCTTTGTGTATGTTATGTATGGCTCTCTGAGCCTTAAATAAAGTACTTGTGTCGTAGAGTCATGTTGTGATGCCTTGTTGTATTTGCACATATCGAGCATATTGTGTGTATGATTGAAATGCTTGGTATGTGTGGGATCTGACTATCTAGTTGTTTATCTTTAGTAGCCTCTCTTACCGGGAAATGTCTCCTAGTGTTACCGCTGAGCCATGGTAGCTTGCTACTGCTCTGGAACACTTAGGCTGGCCGGCATGTGTCCTTCTTCGTTCCGGTGTCTGTCCCTTCGGGGAAATGTCACGCATTGAGTACCGGAGTCCTGTTAGCCCGCTACAGCCCGGTTTACCGGAGTCCTGCTAGCCCAGTGCTACAGCCCGGACCCACTTGCTGATGACCGACACGTTCGAAGCTGGGTCATGGATGCCTGTCCCTGTAAGTCTGTGCCACTTGGGGTTTACGACTAGTCATGTCAGCCCGGGCTCCTTATCATATGGATGCTAGCGACACTATCATATACGTGAGCCAAAAGGCGCAAACGGTCCCGGGCAAAGGTAAGGCGACACCCGTGGGGATACCGTGCGTGAGGCCGCAAAGTGATATGAGGTGTTACTGGCTAGATCGATGTGACATCGAGTCGGGGTCCTGACAGCGTTGGCATCAGAGCTGGACTGCCTGTAGGTTTTCCAAGCCAAACTGGTCGATGTTGAGTCTAGAAATTCTTTAGTTATATGTAGGGGAATTGTTTGTGGGTTGGAACGTAAGGCTCTTTTTACTCCTTTATCTTATAACATTCTGATCTGAGTCAGTCTATTCTTCCACCGGGGGTTAAGGAATTAGGATCTATTCTCTCTATCAGGATCACGTGTTACTAATCAGTAGTACCTTATAAGTTTGATGGATACAAGCCTAGTTCAATTCTACTACCACATTATGTTGCTAGGATGGACTCAGAACTTGATATGATGATGTTGAGTGTGTATGTAATCCTTTGTCAAATGTCTCAAAATCCTTCTTGAGCATTTACAGCTGTTATTCTGCCGAAATTTTGCTAGAAATTCTAATGCCTTTGCATTATGATTGTGCTTTCAGATGGCCACTCGTGACCTCAATCAAGTGGTTCGCCTGACTCGATGCCTAGATGTACCCGGCCATACTGCCATGTTGGTCAGGGTAATGACTGAGGCTGGATACCGTTGGTATCCTGAGTACATGGTCGAAGAGCAATTCCGAGACTTTAATCAAAGCCAGTATCTCTGGACTGTCAGGATATTTCCATCTTATCCTGGGTCCACCGAGCCCCTTCACTGCTCCTATGGACTCGGGGTTACTATTGAGATGGCTGTGCAGGACGCCGCTTACTCTATGATGACCATCATGCGAGTCAGATCTGGTCTATTTCGGGACTCTGATTTCCGGTATATGCCAGGATCACTTCCGGGAGCACAAGGGTATCTCCAGGCTATCTATGCTGACCCCACCCAGGAGGATTCACGGACTCGCACTACTGCTGAGATGCTCGAGGATAAGGACCGTGAAAATCGGGCCTTGAGGTTAGAGCTTTTCAATACCCGTGCTGACCACTGGGCCACATTGACTCGGTTTGCACCGGCGGTGCAAGCCGGATATTCGGATATGCGCGATCTCTATCCTGTGAGATCTGCTCTGCCAGACGTGATGGGTTGGCGTGATGTAGGAGGCATCACCCCACCTCGCGGTCCCCGCAGGCCACCGTCTGTTGGTCCAAGACCTCATCCTAGCCCCTATGGTCCACAAGCTCCGCGAGATCGTCTGTTTCCGGATGATCATGTTGAGCTTCCAGGCTATGGAGGTGACTTCTACGAGGACTACTACGGATCGGTCTGAGTTAGTGGTAGTATCACTAGTTCGCACTAGCTATGTCGTCTATCGTTCCGCGTGACTCATGGGATATGACCTAGTTTGTACCCTTTCCGGAGGTGTAGAAAAATAATGTATAGGAGCTTGGAATGCCTCCGATGAGATGTAATCCTCTTTTCACCGTAATAGTACTTTGTTTGGTCTTGTACTAAACCCTGTATGGTGTGTATGACGATGGAATAAAGAAGCAGTCTCTGTATCTACCATGTCATACGGATGATCATCTTGCATTTCAAGTTATTCCTTACATTTTGTATCCTATGTCGGAATTTTATCATTCTGACTAAATCATTGTCTTGTTTACCTAGGATGGTCAACACGCGCACTAACCCTGCTCCTCAAGAGCAGGCCGAAGGCAGCGAAGTCAGGAATGCAAATCTGCCTCATCCTCCTTCCCTAGCCGAGGTTATGATGGAAGCCGAAAGAAACAAGCGGGAGACCAACCGTTTGTTGGAGCGTATTGAACAGAACAGAACACACCATCAGAGGACTAACGTGGTGTCACTCAGTGATTTTATCAAGTTACATCCACCCACGTTCCACCACTCCGTCGAGCCTCTCGACGCTGATGACTGGCTTCACAGTATCTCCCACAAGCTGCGTTCCGCGCTGGTGGCTGAGGCTGACAAGGTCACCTTTGCTGCATATCATCTTGAAGGCCCCGCCAGTCTATGGTGGGAGAATTATGGAGCTATGCGCCCAGCGGGCCATGTCACTACTTGGGCTGAATTTAGCGAGGCTTTCCGTGAACATCACATTCCGGAGGGTCTCATGGACCGTAAACGTGAGGAATTTTGCAGTTTCACTCAGGGCCGACTCTCTGTGGATGCTTACAGCAGGGAGTTCGGTAACCTCGCACGATATGCAACTGAGGAAGTTTCTACTGATGCCAAGAAGCAAGCAAGGTTCCGTAAGGGGCTTAGTCCTGAGCTTCGCCGCGACCTCCGTCTGCATGAGTGCACATCTTTTCAGAAGCTTGTTAACAAGGCCATCAGTGCTGAAACTGGTCAGACTGATTATGACGCAACACGCAAGCATGGCCGTGACATGGGTTCCTCATCCGGTGCTGGTCCTCAGAAGCGCCGCGTGTGGGTGCCCAACACCGCCCTGCCACCCAGGTTCACACCGAGGCCATCTTTCCAGGCGCCTCGCCCCGTTCAACAGTCTGCACCAGCCAAGCCCTATGGGGGTCCAACCAACAATGCTCCTCCACGTACCAGTTCCGTGACTTGTTTCAAGTGTGGGGAATCTGGTCACTATATGCGTGAGTGTCCCCAGACCAACCCCAACCAATCTGCTAAAGTTGTTGGCCGTGGCAAGCCGACAGGGAAAGTGTTCCACGCCAAGCCGGCTACCGCCTCACGTGGCCATGTCAACTGTATCTCTGCCGAAGAAGCTCAAGAAGATCCCAACGTCGTTCTCGGTACGCTCCTTGTTAATTGCCACCCGGCATCTGTTCTTTTCGATACAGGAGACTCTCATTCATTTATATCCGAGAACTATGCTCGTTTGCATAACACCGCATTCTGTAACATGCCATCCACTATGGAAATTTCTACTCCCGGTTCTAGATGGCAGACCTCCAGGGTAAGTTATGGAAATGAAATCCAAGTCGACAGACTTGTTTTCCTTCCATCTTTGATAGCTCTCAAATTTTCAGATATTAATATCATTTTGGGTATGGACTGGATGTCAGCTCATCATGCCAAAATTGATTGCTTCTCTAGGACTGTTCAACGCACTCACCCTTCGGGCAAGCTAGTCAATGTCTTGACCCGATTAGCCAAGCGACAATTATATTCTCTTAACGCCAGCCCTTTGCCAGACCTTGAGGACGTTCCGGTAGTCCGTGACTTCCCGGATGTCTTCCCAGAGGAATTGCCAGGTGTTCCACCTGACAGGGATGTTGAGTTCGTAATAGACCTCATTCCAGGAACCGTTCCGATTGCTAGAAGACCCTATAAGATGGCACCACTAGAACTAGCCGAGCTTAAGAAACAACTCGATGAGTCCTTGAAAAAGGGTTTCATCCGACCTAGTTCATCTCCGTGGGCTTGCCCCGTCCTCTTCGTCAAGAAGAAGGATGGTACGGACCGGATGGTTGTAGATTACCGACCTGTCAATTTGGTCACAATCAAGAACAAATATCCGCTCCCCAGGATCAACGACCTGTATGACCAGCTCGCTGGATCCTCAGTCTTCTCCAAGATGGATTTGAGGTTGGGCTACCATCAAATCAAAATGAGAAATGGGGACATTCCTAAAACGGCCTTTGTTACTCGTTATGGCCAATACGAGTACACCGTCATGTCCTTCGGTTTAACCAACGCTCCAGCCACCTTTTCTCGGTTAATGAACTCAATCTTCATGGAGTATTTGGATAAATTTGTCGTGGTTTACCTCGATGATATACTCGTCTACTCCAGGAACGAGGAAGAACATGCCGAACATCTAAGGCTAGTGTTGAAGAAACTTCGAGAGCATCGCCTTTATGCCAAATTTTCTAAATGTGAATTCTGGTTGTCAGAAGTGACCTATCTGGGTCATGTAATATCTGGTAAAGGTATTGCTATTAACCCTGAGCGAGTTCAAGCCGTCCTTAATTGGACTCCACCTGAATCGATCAAGCAAGTTCGGAGTTTTCTGGGCTTAGCGAGCTATTGTCGTCGCTTTGTCGAGAACTTCTCCAAAGTTGCTAAACCCCTAACCGAACTCCTCAAGAAAGATAAAAAGTTCGAATGGACTCCACAATGTGAGCACAGCTTTCAGGAACTGAAAAGACGCCTGACTTCTGCTCCCGTACTGGTACCGCCAGACTTCTCCAAGGACTTTGTTATCTACTGCGATGCCTCGCGACAAAGACTAGGATGTATTCTCATGCAAGATCGACACGTAATTGCTTACGCTTCACGGCAATTGCACCCACATGAGGAGAATTATCCTACTCATGATCTAGAGCTTGCAGCCGTAGTCTATGCACTTAAGACCTGGCGACATTACCTCCTCGGTAACCGTTGCGAAATATTCACTGATCACCAAAGTCTGAAGTACATTTTCACCCAACCGGATTTGAATCTCAGGCAAAGACGTTGGGTTGAGTTGATCACAGATTTCGACTTAGGAATAACTTACACCCCAGGGAAAGCCAACGTCATGGCTGATGCGCTAAGTCGTAAATCTTATTGTAACAACCTGATGTTACAACAAAGTCAACCGCTTCTCCATGAGGAATTTCGGAAGCTTAACCTTCACATTGTTCCTCAAGGATTTCTTTCCACCTTGGTAGCGAAACCTACTCTTATGGGTCAAATCATCGCTGCCCAGAAGCGAGATAAGGGAATATCTAAAATCAAGGAGAACATTGCTAGCGGAGGTGCTAGTTGTTTCTCCACAAATGATCATGGTGTTGTATACTTTGAGAACCGTTTAGTGGTTCCCAAGAACCAGCATCTACGGCAGTTGATCCTTAAGGAGGCTCATGAATCTCCTCTCACCATTCATCCCGGTAGTACCAAGATGTATCAGGACCTACGCCAGAGGTTCTGGTGGACTAGGATGAAGAGAGAAATTGCTCAGTATATTGCTAATTGCGATGTCTGTCGTCGTGTAAAAGCAGAGCATCAACGGCCTGCTGGCACCCTTCAACCCTTAGCTATTCCTGAATGGAAATGGGATAAAATTGGTATGGATTTCATTACCGGGTTTCCCAGGACCAAGAGATGGAATAATGCTATCTTCGTCGTTGTCGATCGTCTTTCCAAAGTAGCCCATTTCCTACCTGTTCGTGAGAGTATAACCGCTAGTCAATTGGCGGACTTATACATCTCCCGGATAGTGTCTCTCCATGGTGTTCCTTTGGAAATTAATTCGGATCGAGGAAGTCTTTTCACCTCTCGATTTTGGGAAAGTTTCCAAAATGCTATGGGAACCCGTCTCTCCTTTAGCACCGCTTTCCACCCTCAGTCGAGTGGTCAAGTGGAACGCGTCAACCAGATTCTAGAAGACATGCTTCGAGCCTCTGTTATCTCATTCGGAATGGATTGGGAGAAGTGCCTTCCATTTGCCGAATTCGCTTACAACAACAGCTATCAATCTAGCTTGGGTAAAGCCCCTTTTGAAGTTCTCTATGGACGACGGTGTCGAACACCCCTTAACTGGTCAGAGACCGGGGAAAGACAATTCTTTGGCCCGGATATGATTCAGGAAGCAGAAGAACAAGTTCGCATCGTTCGTGAAAAGTTGAAAACAGCCCAATCTCGTCAAAAGAGTCAATATGACCGAAAACATAAGGCTATGACTTTCGAGGTTGACGAGAAGGCTTATCTTCGGGTCACCCCTCTGAAGGGAACCCATCGTTTCGGTATTAAAGGCAAATTGGCTCCTCGTTACATTGGACCTTTTCGCATCCTCGCCAAACGAGGAGAAGTTGCCTACCAGTTGGAACTACCTCCGCACCTCTCCAGAGTCCACGATGTCTTCCACGTTTCTCAACTCAGGCGTTGCTTCTCGGATCCTATCCGTGGAGTGGACTACGAAACGCTTGATCTCCAAGATAATCTTACATATCGGGAGTACCCCATTCGTATCCTCGATCGGGCCGAGCGTACCACTCGACGTCATAATATCAAGTTTCTCAAAGTTCAATGGTCGCACCATTCTGAGGATGAAGCAACTTGGGAAAGGGAGGATCGTCTTCGACTCGAGTATCCCGCCTTCTTCCCGGAGGAACCCAAATCTCGGGACGAGATTCTTTTGAGTGGGGGTGAGTTGTCACACCCTAGCTAGTCATGCATTAGAGTGTTGTATCATGTTTATTCTTTCACCAGAAACCTGAAATGGGGATGACAGAACCCCCAGTCCCCTCTGAAACCAACTAGGGTTTACTAAAAACTTTTTCAATGAACCTGAAATGCCCTTCTAAAATGCCCATCATTTTTGTCTTGGTTCAGAACCTCTGCCAAAAGTGGTGCACATTTTCCTAGGCCATCCTAGGGTTTTTGAATTAAATCATAAGTATTTGAATTCGGGCATTTAAAATTATATAAAATATTTAAATGCTCAAATAACTCCAAACTAAAATGTTTCATGTTGGAAATAATCCAACTATGGACCAGGAGTAGTTTGGTGATTTTTGGAGTTGCCTAAGTATTTTATTTAATTCAACAAAGTTGCAGAAGCATTAAAAAAACAGAAACAGAAAGAAAATGGAAAAAACTTACCTGGCGCCCAGCACCCGGCCCACCTGCCGGCCCAGCCCAGCACCGCGCCAGCGAGCTGCTTGTCGGCCAGGCACGCAGGCAGGTGCTCGGCGACGAGCACCGCATGGGTGCCACGCACCTGCTCGCCGCCTCGCCGCCTCCCTCGCCCGGCTAACGCCGTGAATCGGCCTCCCTCTCTCCCCCGAACCCCCCAGACACCCCCTCTCCTCTCCAGCTCCTCTCCCTCGCTCTCCCACGCCATGGTCGACGCCATCGCCGCCACCCCCTCGCCGTAGCCACGCCCTCCGTCAACCCCACGCCGTGCCGCCGTGTCCAGGAGCTCCGCCGCCGTCCACTTCATCGAGCTAGCCGAGCCCCGTGTGCTCGAGCGGCCCGAGACCACCGCACCGACCTCGCCCGAGCTCGCCATCGCCGGAGATCCCCTTCAACGCCGTCGCCGCCTCAGCTCGTCCCCGACCCCGCCGGTGGCCTCTACGGGAGCGCTGTGAGCCTAGCTACCCCTCCGACCCTCCCTCTCTCATTCCCGAGCCGTGTAGCCACCGCACGAAGATCACACGCACGCACCGCCGCGGATCTCGTCGCCGACGTGCTCCCGGCCATCCTCCGGCCAACCTGCGGTGTCCAACGCACTCACCATGCTGCGTTGGGCCCAACCGTGCACTCCCCGCACCTCACCGATCCCCCTAGCGACAAGTTCGACTTTGGCCGAACTCCGGTGGCCGCCAAAGTCGTCGCCGGCGCCAACTCCGGCCACCCCGACCCCAACGGACTCCACCAAGAGCTGCGGCTCGACCTCAGCTCCGCTCCGGTGCCCTCCGCGGCTCGTTTGGTTGCCGGAACGGCAAAAATCACTTCCGCCGCCGCGTCGGGCTCGCCGGCGGCTAAACGCCGGTGTAGCCGACCCGGGTTTGACCACGGGTGGGCCCTGGTTGACTCCCCTGAGTCAATGACAGGTGGGGCCCAGCCCTGTTAATTAAACAGGTTTAGTTTTAATTAAACTTTAATTAATTAATCACCCTGACACGCGGGACCCACTGTCAGGTTTGACCTGGACCTGTTCCGTTGACCTGCTGACGTCACACTGACGTCAGGCTGACGCAATAATTGATTTTCTGGAATTATTCTAATATAGGAAATTCCAGAATATAAATTAAACTTCAAAAATTCATAACTTTTATTCTGTAACTCCAAATCAGACAAATTATATATGAAAAATGATCAGAAAAATCCAATCTATCCATCTGTACTATTTTCATGCATGATTAAACAAGTTAACTTGATGTTTAATGCAGAACAAGGAAAAGCACTTTAAAAGGCCATGTTTGAGTTTGAAATTTGAATCTTTGATTCAAATTGGTGCAAACCCTTCTGGTCTTAGTTGCATTAGCCCAACACACTCATATTGCTATGTTTCATGCATGCATCATATTGTTGCACATTGTTTGGTGATGGTTGTGTATCGGTGTTCTTTGCGGCAGGATCTGCCTCCGAGGAGTACCGTGATTACCCTAACGAAGAACCGTATCAGTGCATCGAACCATCAGGCAAGCAACCAACCATTTGATCATATCGATACAATCCCATGTTCTCGCTCCTACTCTCTTTTACTGCATTAAGACAACGCGTTTCAAACTGCTGTGTGCTACGGTAGTTGAACCCACTTCCTCTGCATGACCTGTCATTGCCACAGTAACTAGATGAAACCCACTAGCATGTGTAGGAGTTGATTGAGCCATATGTATGTGTTGTTCCTACCTTGCTATGCCTGCTATGCTTAGAGTCGTGTCAGGTCTGGTTCATCTGGGTGATGGCTAGAGTGAAATGATTATGTCGGTAATGAGAGTGGTGTGGTGAACACGATTTGGTAAAGGTATCGATGAAAGGCCATGTAGGAGTACATGGTGGGTTGTTTCATTGAAGCCGACCTTAAGCACTGAGATCTGTATGTGTGATTTAAGATACAGCTACTACCATGCATTGGGCCCTGAAATATGACCCCGCTCGACTTCTTATTCACCCTAGCTCTCTGTCCAGGAGTTGCAAGTAGTTTCTGGTGTTTGTAGCCTACTGGAGGCCGTGGACAGCGCTGACCGTAGGGGTGGGCTGTGATGCGGTAGGTACATGGCCGGGTGTACCGAATACCCGTTAGGTATCTCGGGAACCCTGTTCACATCGTTCGGGGCCGTATGGGAAACCTCGGCCGGACTCCCTGCGGATGGAACCTGGATAGGCGATAAACCTGGACTAGAGGCTTAAGTGTTTAGGTAGGTCGTGGTCTACACCCACATCGGCTTTCACTTGAAGTCTGCCGAGCACATGTCGTGTGCAGACGCTAAGTGGTGGAAACATGTATGAAGAAGTACACCCCTGCAGGGTTATCATGATCTATTCGAATAGCCGCGTCCGCGGTAAAGGACTACTTGGTTGCCTATACAGTTCATAGACAAGTAAATGGAAACTACTAAAAGCCTCAAGATAAGTGTGAGTGCCGAGGATGGCTCTTCCGTAGGAAGACGGAGGTGGATCCTCGGTAGTGTATTGAAGTGGTGATTAGTGGACTCGTGTGCGAAAAACCATTTCAAGTTGGAGTCTCGTAGGTTAGCCTAGCCAAGAGTCAAAGCTGGCTTGCTGCAATAACTCCACCAACCCTTCTTGATAATTTGCATGTATCTAGGATCTGATGTAAGTCTTGCTGAGTACCTTTGTACTCATGTTGCTATAATTTACATTTTTACAGAACACGCTGCAACCCCTTCTGATGGGTTCTACATAGACATTGACATCAATGAGTAGGCTAAAGGCCCAGGTGGTGATCCTGAGCTTGTGAAGGACCACGTAGTATAGCTAGGTTTTCCAAGACTCTTTTATCGTTCTAG
Organism: Triticum aestivum; assembly: GCF_018294505.1. NCBI lineage: Eukaryota > Viridiplantae > Streptophyta > Magnoliopsida > Poales > Poaceae > Triticum > Triticum aestivum. The sequence goes on from NC_057798.1 coordinate 439,649,861, forward strand.
TTGTCTGTACTCAGACAAGTTACTTCCGCTGCTGGTTTGTATGACTGTATGACTTGAATGCTGGGTCGTGAGACCCGTACCTTTGTGTATGTTATGTATGGCTCTCTGAGCCTTAAATAAAGTACTTGTGTCGTAGAGTCATGTTGTGATGCCTTGTTGTATTTGCACATATCGAGCATATTGTGTGTATGATTGAAATGCTTGGTATGTGTGGGATCTGACTATCTAGTTGTTTATCTTTAGTAGCCTCTCTTACCGGGAAATGTCTCCTAGTGTTACCGCTGAGCCATGGTAGCTTGCTACTGCTCTGGAACACTTAGGCTGGCCGGCATGTGTCCTTCTTCGTTCCGGTGTCTGTCCCTTCGGGGAAATGTCACGCATTGAGTACCGGAGTCCTGTTAGCCCGCTACAGCCCGGTTTACCGGAGTCCTGCTAGCCCAGTGCTACAGCCCGGACCCACTTGCTGATGACCGACACGTTCGAAGCTGGGTCATGGATGCCTGTCCCTGTAAGTCTGTGCCACTTGGGGTTTACGACTAGTCATGTCAGCCCGGGCTCCTTATCATATGGATGCTAGCGACACTATCATATACGTGAGCCAAAAGGCGCAAACGGTCCCGGGCAAAGGTAAGGCGACACCCGTGGGGATACCGTGTGTGAGGCCGCAAAGTGATATGAGGTGTTACCGGCTAGATCGATGTGACATCGAGTCGGGGTCCTGACATGGAGGATGGTTGATGATGACGACGGCGATGAATCCCCCTCTCCGGAGCCCCGAACGGACTCCAGATCAGCCCTCTCGAGAGAGATTAGGGCTTGGCGGCGGCTCCGTGTCATAAAACGCGATGAAACTTTCTCTCTGATTTTTTTGTCCCCAAACGTTAATATATGGAGTTGGAGTTGAGGTCGGTGGAGATCTAGGGGGCCCACAAGATAGGGGCGCGCCCTATAGGGGGGCACCCCCTGTCTCGTGGATAGGCCGTGGGCCCCCTGGTGTATTTCTTTCGCCCAGAAATTCTTATTAATTCCAAAAAGTGCCTCCGTGGATTTTCAGGACATTCCGAGAACTTTTCTTTTCTACACATAAAACAACATCATGGCAGTTCTGCTGAAAACAGCGTCAGTCCAGGTTAGTTTCATTCAAATCATGCAAGTTAGAGTCCAAAACAAGGGCAAAAGTGTTTGGAAAAGTAGATACGTTGGAGACGTATCAGGGGGGAATGTTTTTTTCATGAAATACAGAGGCCCTTCCTGTGGGTCCTAGCTGTCAGGTGGAGGAATCATTATTTTGCACGTAATAAGGAGGCATTTTCTTGCGTGCGGCCATGGACCCAGCTGTCAGCCTCTCCACATACAGTCCACTTCCAATGGATGTCGTTCATTGACCATGTTGACCAGGCCGCCCCGAGAGCACCAGGGAGGTGGACGACGACGAGGCCTAGGAAGGGAACGACACAGAGCCAGGGAATACTCGGCAGTTGTTTCCCACGCGGAGGAGTACGAGGGTTTACTGGTTCGTCTGCCGTCCCCGGAGAATAACCGCAGGTGTGGATGAGTAGAGGGATGGCTATCAGCGATCGGAGTACGGTGGGGCCGTGAGGCCTGCGCGGTAGCATAACCGGCCGCGGGAGGAGGGAGCAGGCAGTCCCGCCGATGCTTGTTTGAGGAGCTGGAGCATGAAGAGCAGAGATTGAAGAAGCACGACAGACGTTGGATGGACATCCAACAGTCAGTGCTCTCATGTGTTGACTAAGTTGACAAGGCGTTGCGTGTGCATCAACCTTTTGTTTTATGAAAGCATACGCGTCAACCTGTAGTAGGCGCACAAGTCAGCCTCAAATCTGTGGAAAACAACATACAACCCATCTGCCATTATTTCTAATAATGTACAGCCCATTTGCTAATTCTTAAGAATTTTTTTGGAGCCCATCTTCTTTTTGATAGCATTACACCCCATATTGTGGCCACGGTTAAAAAGTATATGAAATTTTGCATATTTCGGTGCGGCCAACTGTTTTTAATCCAGAAATATCGATTCACATTCAAACCATTTTGAAAAATAATTCATATAAATATTAAATCCAAATAATTGTCCACACATAAAAATCATAGGAATTTAAAATCTTGTAATGAAAAAAAATTGAAATTAATTCCCGGTTTGATGTGTTTTAAAAATGTACAACCCATTTCTGGGCAAACCGAATGAAACTCTCCTCGTCTTGAAAGATTTGCAGCCCAGCAGGGCCGACAAAGCAAGTAGGCCTTGTTTGGGTATTTCTTTTAAAAAAATAGAACTGGGCTAGCCATTTTCAGCAAGAAAAAAACACAACTGGGCTCATGATGTGGTAAACATAAATAAAACCCTGGCTAGACGGGCCACAGCCCCCCGCACAGCCCCGTTGTTACCCTAATCCGTCGCTAAAACTAGTATAAATAACAACTGCTTGTTCCTCAAAAAAAAACCACGCGACCTGCTCGGTCCCTGGTGTTAGCCGCTCGTAGTGTAATTCTCTCGTTTATTGACTACATTGACAATGGCGTGAGCCCTAGATGTCCAACCATTAGGAGGAACCATATTTTTGGGCTTGTAATATAGAGGCACTTGCTTGCGTACTGCCATGACGCTGGTGGGTCCCTACCGTCATCCTATCCACGTACAGCCATCTCCTTGTTCCTCTCGGTTGTTGATGACGTTGACAACGCAATAGGGCAGAGCAGCGTGCACGGCGAGCCGTGGAAGATGCACCGGTCCAGTCACAGGTGGAGGGGAGTACGAGGGTTGACTAGTTCGGGTGCGGGTGCGTGTTGGGGCTGACGTCGCCGGAGAATACCAGGATGTGTGGGGGAATAGAGGGAGGGACTGGCCAATGTTGGAGGGTACGTACGGTAGGGCTGCAGAGTCGCAGCCAGCCATGGGAGGCGGGAGCAGGCGAAGCCGACGGGGTGGTTTGGTTTGGGCGGCTGGAGGAAGAAGAAGACAAGAGATAGAAGATACACAATAGATGTTGGATGTCAATCCAACGGCTGGTAGGCAGAATCGTTTGTTGACTGGCTAGTAAGTCGACACCACCTTGGATAGGATATTTCCTCGCGGGTCCCAAATGTCAGAATCCAAATCTGTCATGGTCATGCAGCCTTTCCTATGAAAATTTACAGCCCATTTGATGTGCTAGGTCGAAATAAGTTTGTTGGTGCTGGTGGAGGCTAATCACTTGGCTTCTGTAATGCACAGTGAGCTCAAGCAGCCGGCGAGAGTGATGTTATTTCCCTTGGTTGGGATTTGTTACAATATTTCACTCTAAATTGAACGAATGGCAAGCTATTTGCCTTGTTTCAAAGAAAATATGACAGTCATAGCCGAGTTGAAAAGGGCAGGAACATCTAACTCTAGCTTACAAACTATACAAAAGCACGAGGGTTAATTGTTCATCAGGTTTACAAAAAAAACCAGGTTGAAAAGAGAAACAACATCTAACTCTAGCACTGTTTTCGGTAGTCATAGTCAAATGGATTGGTAAGGTCCATAAAATGAACATCCTGGGTCATAAAATTTACTGGATTATGACCACAATATGTTGTAAATAGAAGGCCGACACGTTCAGAAGCTCTTTTGCGCACCTGAAACTCCTTTTTTGCTCTTCGACATACCCATTCGTCAAAACCATGCTACCGATAAACTTAAGCCTGATGGACAATAGTAACCTCACATTCAGCAGGAAGAATGTGACAAATCTAGTGTTTGCACGGTTGGCTACATATCGTTCTAGCATTATTTTCTTCAATCGAATCTCATGAGAAGTGATAAAATCCCGATGCTTACGAATCCACCGATTGGTTATAACTTTCTTACCCCGTCCTGTTGCCTAAATAGACATGAAGATTGAAAACAGTTAAGGTCTAAAAAAAGAGTGTCGAAAGAGCAACAGCTGAACGGTTAATTCTAGTACACTATATGCGGGCTTCCAATGTGTGTGAAATTATCACCTTTATATACAACTTCTCCAGACATGGAAAGCATTGCAGCAAGCCAATAATCTTGTTCAGATCAAAACTATTCATTTGGATATATAAGATCTTGACAGAATCCAGCACCATTGATAGGCCATCCATGGAGAAACTCTTCATTGAGCATAGAACATAATATTAGTACAAAATGTGTACTCCAAGATGATATATAACTTATGCACAGAAATTTAAAATGCAGCTTGTGGTTACAAGTGTAGATGACAATATAAAGTACCTGAAGAACTATGGAGCCAAACACCATATTGAAATGAGCACAGAGATCATGTATTACACCTAAGGTCTCCAGTTTAGGCACGGAGAGGATGGTTATTTGCAACGGTGAATAACTAGAATCAAGGATCAACCTTTGAAGTGAAGGGGTATCTTGGATGATGAGTTGCCTTCCGTCAAAAGAAATTCCAATTCTTACAAGGTTAGGCGACTTTATTTGGAGACAACCAATTCTAACAGTGAAAACAAGCACCAAGCACTCCAGGGCAGGGCAACTGGAGTGGATGATGTTGTGCAATGAGGCCTCCGATATACGAACCCCCACAAGTGAAAGTTTCTTGAGAAATGGGAGTCGAAGGTTTAGTACCAGATTGTCTGGTAGGTAGCACAGTGCAAAGGTGGCGGTGTGGAGAGAGGAGGAAAACCGCGAGATGGACATCGGTGCTGAGGTCACAAGTTCATGGCGTTCGGTATGTGGTATGTGATTTCCAGGGGAATAGTAGAACTCAAGCAGCTGTAGTTCTGTGAATTCAGGGGATTTCAGCCAGGCGTCCACTGTGCAGGGCATGGTATGCTTGCTCAGGTAGCATGACGGGATGCAGAGGCTTTGAACGGAGCCCTGGTGGGAGGAGATGATGGCTCTAGGGATTTCAAAATCATTGAAGAGAGATAGCTGACGACAGTCGAGATTAAGGGGCATGGCACACCATAGAGGGCTCCACCGAATTGAGAGGACTTGGGTGCGACAGCAATCCTTGGTGGGGAGAAGCGAGATGATCTCCCCAAGGACGGCGTCCGGGAGATCGCTGATGCGGTCCACCCGAGATTCTATGGGTTCCTGGGATCCGGTGGGGCGGGTCGCCGCTTCCCCCGCGCTGCCGGGTGCGGGAACTACAACAGGCGTCACCGCTGGCGGGAGCCTCATCTTCTTGGCGCTGGGGTGAGCTGACTCCAATTTCCTCGAGGGCGTCGTGTCGCGCTCATGGATTTGAGCAGAGTACCGAGTGACGAGCCTAGTTGCAGTGCGAGTGAAGAAGAAAGGGAGCTAGGGTTTTTCTGTAGTAGTGAGGAAGAAGGGAGCTGGGGTTTTCTATAGGAGTGAGGTGAGGAATATGGGGGTACGAGTGGAGCGAGCTGATGTGAGGCGGGTGGGAGCGAGGAGGAAGAAGAGCACCCAGGTTTTTTTGGGGGCGGTGTGTTGGGTTTGGGTAGAGCCTCTCATTCAGTAAATATATGGCCTTTTGAATTGATTTTACTATTTACTAGTGTGGATGGGCTATTTTTTCTTGGGCCCAGAGAAATAATTACTACTAGTACAGTGGAGACACTCTACAGCTACCCAGAAAAACAATTACTACTAGTACAGTGGAGACACTCTACCGCTTCTGGCTCCTCCTAGGTCATTGAAACGTCTCCCTCTACTGAATGTCGTTATACTTTTGTTCACCGACATGCGGGCCATGCGGCGCGCGGGCCCAAATGCCATCCACCAAATTAGAAAGTAGTATGCAGGCGGAGAGTCACCCCGGTCGTAGCGCGGCAGTAATGAGCCGTCGTATCACAAAACCCCGCCTCCCTGCAGTCTAAGTTTGACGGACGAAGCAACCATCATTTCACTCTTCGCTGAATTCCCTTCTCCCTCACCGTCTTCAAGAAAGGAAACACTCACATTTGCCACTGTTCTTCTCTCCCAACGAAGAGAAGGTAAGCGGATCCGTGATGTTGGTATATTTTCGTTGAGAGAAAAAAAAAGAACTTTTGCAAAGCAGTAAAAGATCCTCACTCTCTTTTTTGTTTCATTGTCAGTGCAATTGTGTTTTCCTTTAAGTGGTCTCCTAGTATTTGTCAGTTTCATGATGGACCAAGTAGATCCAGGCAAAGATCTACCGATATTGGAGCAGACGCGGGAGGCTGATCCCCACGAGACAGAGAGCTCCAAGAAGATGGAGGCAGCCACCGAGCCGACCCCTGATACGCTCGCGGCCACTACTGAGATGGTCAACCCCCGTTTGAGGTTACATCCCCCGTGGCACTGCAGGAGCAG
>NC_057798.1:439656411-439677032 GCF_018294505.1 Triticum aestivum
CTTCTTTGCCGATCTCGATTGTGGTTTTTCATCTAAGTATGTGGTGATTAATAATGCAAAATTTTATTAGCTTCGGTGCCATGCTATACATAGTGGTTTAAATAACTTGTGTTTCTTATACTAAAAAGTAATTCAGAATTTGTTTCTGCTTCAATTAGAGCCCTGATGCAGACAAGGATTGTGTGGTTGTACATGTCACTCGCTATGAGGCAGATGACCTGAATATACGCACTGGGAAAACATGGTTCTTAGGCTGTTGGATCCTGGAAGCCATTTGCGGTTATACCAATGAAGAGTTGTATTCCAGCCTCACTGTTGTCAGGCGTGTTGTCCAGGGTGTACTGAAGCACAAGAAGTTCAAAGCTACCCCTTCGTTTGTGAGGCATACTACTCTTGTCAAGCTTACGCAGGAAGATGACATGGCATGCTTCCACAAAAAAGTTTATCTGTGGCAAGGCCACAAGGTTGTCTTCATGAAGGTTCACAGGATTGAGCTGCTGCGGGACATTCTCGATGATGTTCATGTCAAGGTCCGTCTTGTGTCCAACCCAAATTAGATTGAGGCATGAAATAGTTGCCCCAGCTAGTGTTTAATAGTAGTTTGGATTGTATCTAATTATCCGAACCTTGCCTGTTATCGACCCCTATGGGCTAGTACTCTGTTTGAATCCATCTATGGGAACTGCTGCTACTTTTGTGTGCCCATGAATCATGTGAGAACCATCGGAATTGTTGTCAAAACAGATGTGTCCTCACTAGTTTTTTCATGAATATGGCATGGTAAGACATAAGTTGTCACGGTTTATCATACAAGCAGTGTGTGTTTTGATGAAATAGAGCACTCGTTCGAGAACTGTGTGCCGACGTATACATAAGTACTTGTAAACATTGTTGGTGCTACCCCACTTGTAAGCAGTTGTGCAAAACACGGCACATTGGCTCAACTCGCTTCAACACTAGGCTATCGACCAGCTAACAATTAACAATCTGCTGTCTGACATACTCCCTCCGTTCCTAAATATTTGTCTTTCTAGAGATTTCAACGAGTGACTAGATACAGAGCAAAATGAGTGAATCTATACTCTAAAATATGTCTATATACATCCGTATGTGGTAGTCCATTGAAATATCTAAAAAGACAAATATTTAGGAACGGAGGGAGTATAAGCAACTATGTATGTTGTTACAGTGGTTCATGCAGTTAACTGAGGCAACAATGTAAATTCCAAACGTTCACACGCTAGTCCAGCGCTCATGTGGAACACTCACATTAAACTCGTCTTCATAAAAAACTTGAAAAGCATAAGTTAAGCAATTTTATACATCTCAATGATGCATAGAACATAACAAACATATACTAGTTCGCAGCAAAAGACAAAGTTGTGAGAAGGTTTACAAATCAGGAAAAAACAAGTAAGGCTTTTCTAAGCAAAGGGCCTCCCGACAGGCTTAAATTTCCTGGAGTTCACTCTGGTTTTTTCTTGTTGCCACCATCCAGGGTTAGGTTCTCTCATTCTAGAATAACCAATTATAATTGTGGTCTCAGGTGGAATGCTGAACTGAACCATGCAGTGTACTGACCAGGTGAAATTCTTGTGCATTCCACTAAATTTAAGCACCGCTATTTGCAGAAATAAGCAGACCACAATGCCTCCTGTCCGCACACCTGTCCAAAAAACCGCCGTGCAGCCATGCCAGCTAGTCCTCGGTCCATGGATGAACTGGTAGAAAGTGCATTCCGGACTAGGATGCAGTTGTTTTCACTCGTCCCTGCACTGCAATCAGTAAGTAAAACGTACGAATCAGCTTCTTTTAGATTGCGCTGGTCATTCTACCTTAGTTACTACCAATGTAGGAATACCTTGCAGATTGGAGGTTAGACGACGGCAACGAGGGATAGCCATCTCATTTTGCGCAGTTCTACTAAAACTGAGGTGTGTGCTTTTGATTGCGCGAATAGAAACGATACGGAGATAGACATCCCGAAACGAAATGGAGACAGACATCCCTGTTTGCGAAAATATGAAATACGGTTATTTAAACAGTGACAGATATTTGCAGTGGCGTATGATTAACAGCAGCATCTATTGTGTTATAATTGGCACTAGATTGACAGTATGAAGAGTCCTTAAGTAAGTAGCATCACATCACATCAACAATGCCACTAGATTAACATGCAGAACAATAGCATTAGTATTACTGTCATGAGAGTAGCACATGGTCAGTAAATGTGCAATCAAATTTGTGCAGTTCCACTGGGATGAAGAAATGTTAGCGGTGTGAGATTTAAGTGTTACTGCAAAAACAAAATTCATGAGTAATAAAGCAAGACGGAAGCACTTCATAAAATGGTGGTGGCATTGCTTCAATTTATCGACGACACTAGACCATTACTTATAGTGACATTAGGTGGCATTTCTTAATGCTTCATGTGATTTTACATTAACAATAGCGATATGGGCGTATGGACAGCAGGGGCATAAAGTGGTGAGGCAGATGTGGCTGCCGAGAGCGGCAAACCCTCAGGCAGCATGTTTGCATTTGTCCCATTTTTATCTCCTCGGCGACATTTTCCTATGTGAGCACAGGAAATCTAGACCTGCTCATTGTCATTTGCGTTGTCCCCCAACACCCGTCACTTTCTTTCCTTTTTCAACCAAGAGATAGGTCCACTTCCCCACACCCTTCGCCATCCACCGTGCTTTCTTCGTCTTTTCAACCAAGAGACCGGTTGGGTAGCCAGTATCTACTACTTTCCCCCGTTTCCTCTTAGAACCAAGTCCTAGATTCATGCTATAGCTTTCCCACTTTCTTCCCTGTTTGAACCAACTCTTAGAGTCAACTGTATGGACTAGCTTTACCTCTAATAATTGTAAAAAGTCTAGGTGGCTTTGGAACAGCGGACGGAATTAGAAAAAGATCCACACGAAGGGAGCTAGGGCAGTAGAGCAAGGCAGGTTTCAAAGGAATATATACCTGAGGGTCGTCGGCATGTGGCAAAGACGGCGTTGGGGGGCCGCATCTTGGCCACAATACTACAAGGAGGAAGAAGGGGTCGGAGGGCCTCCTGAGCCGGCGCTCTTCGGAGAGAACGACACGGCCGCCGATCGGGACGCGCGGGCAGCCGTTGGTCTCCTCCCTCGCCGCCGACGGTAGCATGAATGATCCACCTACACCCCTACCCCAGTCGAGGTTGTCCGGCCAGATTTGTGACCAGCCGTGAGCTGAGAGAGAGTGTGGCCACCTATATCTTGCTTAGATATAGAGAGCATGAGAGAGTGAACGAGAGGAACCCTAGTAAAGCAAGCGCTAAGGCTCCTACTTATATATATAGTGGAGTGATTTTGTTGTACCAGCTTCAAAAAATGCGCTCCTACGTGTACCCGCGAGTGGGTGTGAGAGAACTAGTGCGTGCGTGCACCGCTTCTCTTTGTGAGAGTACAATATACTATGCCCAAAGAACGTTCGCCGCAAGAGTAATAGTATAAGTGTGTGGTGTGTGAGCTAAAATAAAATGTGCGCGACGTCTCCTGTTTTTTAGATGTTCTGAGGGTAGGGTGTGAAGAGCACATATGTGCGTGAGGTCTACCTGCAGATAGACGGTGGGTGCGACGTGCGAGTCTGCGAGAGGACTCGAGAGAGTCGTGACTCGTGAGGGTGTGTGTGTGTGAGAGAAAGGCGGGCACGTATCAATGCAATGCATGTGTCCATAAATCATTATCTGACAAACATTCGCCATAAGCCTTTTCCTGACGAACGTCGTAAGAACCGTTAGATCGGCATCCGACAGTGTCAGTTTTGCCATGTCATTTAACAGAATAGCCACTCGTCCTACACGGAAATCTACACGTGAGTGTTAGCAACTGCCGTATGCTCCCTCCATTCCGAAATACAGCGCATATAGCTTTATTGCAACTTCGAACCTCACAAACTTTTACCGAGTTTTCGTGTACCAAATTGCAATTGTACAATACCCTGTATATATCATTTCATTCATCTTCGAGAGGTAACTATAAAGATGGGTGAGGAGTCTACAAAGAAAGACCATCGTATCACCCGCAGCAATTTCAACCATCCTTTGGTGTCGAGGAATACCATAGGAACTCTATATGATATGATTTTTATAGGATTTTTTCCTTTAGAGTCAATTGGTTCATAGGAATAGATTCATATACTCCACATTTCAAAGGAAATAAACATGATATCAATTCTATAGCTTTAGAGCCACTTGGTTCATATGAATGGATTCCTATACTCCCTTAATTTCAAAGGAAAATAAACATTAGCATATATTCAATAGAAAAGTTCCTATGATATGAACCAAATTACATCTCTTTCTTAATCCCTCCTCATAGGAATTGAGATACATGTCATCTCTAGATTCAATAGAAAAGTTCCTATGATGTGAACCAAATGACATCTCTTTTCCAATCCCTACTCATAGGAATTGAGATGCTCCATGTAATCTCTTTCCCTACAACTTCCATGTATACATCTCCTATTCCTAAATAGATAGTACAACCCACTAGTAGCTTTTTTCCAAAACATGAAACTATGGCACAAGAACTATATAGTGTGCCAATAACTTTGAAAGATGGTCGCTGGATGAAGCTAATCCGACAGTGCAGAGATGGCAAATCCGAGCACTACTGGCCGTTGGGTATCATCAACATTCCACCAGATCTGCCACATGTACAATTTAGAAGACTCCATGGTTGAACTTAAGCATAATGCACAAACCTCAAAACACAAGCACTTCTCCTTTGTTCTAGAATCTTCTGTATCATAATTGATTTTTTTCTAAATGAATTGCCACTATTTGTTGTTTACTTTATGCTTTACAATGCACAACCCCATGAATCTTAACATTTTTATAAAACTAATTGATTTTGAATGAGATGAACTATAAGAACTAAATGAACATCTACATCATGCATATATGACTCAAAGCTTTACATGCTAGTGTGTATTTATTCATAATTTGGTTTCGAAATCTCATGCGTTCAATGCATGTGTACCTTACTAGTTTTGAGTAGAATAGCAAATTTCACGCGGCCCCGGGTATATCAAAATGCACGGCCCATGCATCATTGCCTTTTGGTCGAACCTACGTCCATAAAAAATTTTACGTACTATATCTCCACTGGTCCCCGAACCCAAAATGCTGCCTCGTTCCCGTAAAACCAGGTGGCCCACACATATTTAAGGCGTCGACTCGAACCCGTTTACTATGACATGGCCCCGCACACCGTAGTACTCCTACAAACCCTACCGCCGCACTCATCATCGGTTTTCTTCGAGAGGACGAGGGAGAAGCCGATTTGGAGTGGAGGCGCTTTCAAAAAAAAGGATCTATAGTGGAGACCCCTACCCTAGGGTGCCCTAGGTAGCTGTCGCACGCATCACTGTTTTCTCTTTTCTTTATGCTCTTGTGCCCTAGAGTGAAATGATGGTTGCTTCGTCCGTCCAGCTTAATGCGGGAAAGGTGGGGCTTTGTGATTTGACCCCTCATCGCTCATTTTCTACTACTGCGGCGCTACGACCGGGGTGCCTCCAATTCCAACCGCTGCTCTGAACTGTAATTTGGTGCATCGCACGTGGAACAAGATGGTGGATGAGCCACATGGCGGCCAAAGGGGTCCTGTTAAGTGTGTCGCCATTTCGTGTGCGGACTGACCCTGCTTGTGTTGCTACGCCAACACGACAGGAGCAGCCTACCACTTGGTTTTGCTCCTTGGTGAATCTCGACTATATTGATCTAAAAAGATACGTGTTGAACTACCCTCTCCATCTTGTTTTTTTATTTTTAGACGTCTCGGTTTATAGGGCGTGCACGCAGTTCTAGGTCATCCATTTGACTAACTAAATATGAGTTACTATGTCACAAAAACTATATCATTGGATTCTTAAGCGGATGTAGTTGTATTTAAAAGTCGAGGGCGGGGCTTTTCCTGCGCGGTAGGCGGGGCAGTTATGCCTTGTCGGTTCGACAGAGACACGAGAAGACGAGGGAGTAGGATGCTGCAAACGTAGGGTTGTGTGATTTGACAGCGAGTTACTGCTGGACAGGTGGGGCCCCGTGATTTGACTTGCTATTATCATTTTAACTGCGGCGCTACGACCGGCGTGAGTCTACCGATTCCTGACCACCTCCATACAGGTGCCTCTCCCAATGCTCCACCATGTAGTAGAGGCTGGCTCTTGCATGAGAGCCCATTTCTCCACTTTTTCCTTGCCTCTCTTTCCTCCACGTATGCAAAAATGCCATGTAAAGCGCACTATTGTACTTACTTGCTACTATAGGTGCTAAGCTTTCCACATAGGCATAAAGTCTGATGTGGCAAGTTAATCAAGAAGAGAGAGAATAATTTGGTGACCCAAGGAAGAAACGGTGCTAAGCGCGTGTACCTAGGTGAAAAGACAATTTGGAGTCTATAGCTAATTAAATGAAGCAAACTTACCAACAAAAAACTAATAAGCACACCATTTCATTGGAAGAGGTCACTCCTTGGCAAATGCAATAAATACTACTCCCTGTGTCCCATAATATAAGAACGTTTTGGCACTACACTAGTGTCAAAAATGTTCTTATATTATGGGACGGAGGGAGTACGACGAAAGAGATAGAGAGAAGTAAAAAAATACACTTATAGCCAACCTTATAGCTAACCTTGTTGTAGTATGAGTGACTAAGTGATGACATGCCAACATCAGATAGCCTAACGCACCGTGTTAAATCTCCAAGGGCACGACTGCGCGAGCTACGCGACGATCGTGGTAGGCGCGACCATGATACGGGCTGCTGGCAGCCCCTGGATCTGAGATCAAACGGTCGCATGCTAAGTTGCTGAAAATTTGCAGAATAACCCTCCAGGATAGGATATTCACCCATAGGTCTAGAATCACACCATGCAACCGTTCGATCTCAGATCCAAGGGCTCTCGGAAGCTCCTATCATGGGAGAATGGAAAGCCACTACCCTGTCGTTCGCACGCTGGCAGTACACTCCAACTCGTCCTCGCACGTCCTTTAATATTATGGTGGTTCGCTCCTAGTCGTCCCGTCCTTTCACATTACGGCAATTCCACTAATCCTAACCCTCCTCCCAAATTCATGGCGTCCCAAATCTCCATGATCGGCGGTGAGTAAAAGGTTAGAACCATCACCTGCGATGAGTTCGACATCATCTACACCCGTTCTTCCGCGATGGTGAAAGGATGCCTTTCTCGCTTCAGACGCATGTTCGAAAACTCAGATGATGAGTGGGTCGCTGGGCTAGATGTTGAGTACACCATAGTCCTGGGACGAGAGAAGGATCTAAAGGACGAAGAGAGGAAGAAGCCCGTCGTGACCCAGGTTTGCGTGCATGACTTATGCTTGGTCTACCACACATGCCAAGCCGACGTTCAATGCCTGGATTTTAAGAACTTCCTCAAGAGCAACCTAGTCAAATTCGTTACTGTAGACTTTAGGAATGACAAGGATGTCCTGGGTCGGATAGGCCTCGTTGTAGGCAACCCCTTTGACCTCCAGAAGAATCGGCTGCTGCCCTTCGGTGGCCAGCCTTCAATGCTAACCCTGGCAGGATCCATGGTTCATCCTTCATACTGTAAACTGGAGAAACCTCATTACACGTTTCGTCGTCATGCATGGCAGCGGAATGTACTAGATATAGACCACGTCCACTACACTGCAATGGATGGCTACCTTTGTTTCAATATCTACAAGGGTTGGATGAAGAGCAAGAGCCAAGTGTGCGGTTCAAGCAAAGAAGTATCGGCAAAGAGGAAGAGGGACAAGGAAGAAGTCGAGGACGTGGACGAGGACTCCGAGTGAGTAAGGTGTCAGTATCGTTGCTCAGGGTGGTTCTAATGCAGTGTCTACTGGATTAGTTGCATAGTTTAATTTCAGGTGTGCTTAGTTTAATTTGAGGGGGGTGTTGTGCTGAGCCCCCAGCAGAACTATGTTATGTTTCTTCTTGTTACTTTAACTCTTCAGTATGTACATACTACTAGTATTTCTTTAATAGAATTTAGCACCCCAATTAAGCACGTACTAGCTTTTTTAATAGTACTATATGCATAATTTGGCAACGAGCGCTCTCTATATGTACCACCTTTTTTTTAATTTCAATGTTTGCTCCATGGCGCAATCCATCGATACTACTACTGTACAAAAGTATACATTTTTTTAAAGCCTAGAGTACTGTTCATCACATATATAGACAGTTAAATTCTCAACCTAGAATGACGTGCATGCCATGTAGTAAACCGATACGGAGGAAGTATAGTAAAAATGAGGTGATTTTACTGAGCGATCGGCGGGGAAGCATGGCCTGTCATGCGGTCCCACCTGTCATGATGTACCAAGGCGATGCGTGTTTCCCTCTTGAGGCAGAAGCAATACTACGTGGTTTGAGATGATGGCAAACCGAAGTGTGAAATAATGGTTGCTTCGACCGTCTGGGAATGTGCGGCATTGTGATTTGACGTCTCATTGCTCATTACTACAACTGGGCCGGTACGAGTGGGGTGTGCCCCCCTGTTGTTCTGCACTGTTATTTGGTGCTTGACACGTCGACCCGGTTTCTATATGTCCCACATGTCGGCGACAAGAAGTACAGATTTCATGAAAGGGAGCGTAGACGGAGGAGTATACTACAGAATTCATGAAAGGGAGCAACTTAGTTTTGGAAAAATCTGTTTTTACGGAGTACGTACCCACTAGGGTTTATAGGGCTCGTCTAAAAACATTCATTTTTCCGTTTGATAAGTCTCAATTCTACTACTAGTAGTAGTACCATTATATGTTGGATTTCGAGGTGCGTTAGATCACCCGATGCAAGCAGTGTCAAGAGGAAACTCACCAATGCAGGTAGAAGTTCATGGAAATTTAGTGGTCATTCATGCATTCGTTCTAATTAATGCCTCGGTAAACATAACTTATTTAGAAAAACGAGCGTACTAATTACTTGTGCAAACTATGAAATTAATTCGACCACTCACCGTCTACCTTGGTTGGAGAGATTTTGAAATTGAGGCATAGACTGGAAAGGAGGGAGTAGTAACTTTTCTCTCGATTACTATTTGTGGCCTTGTATAGATGCAAAATGTATTTTTTATAGTGGCCTTGTATAAGTAAATGGAGGGAGTACTAAAGGACATATATATTCCAAACAATATGATAATCTCTCTAACCAAGGTACGTAGTAGGGACGACGAGTAAACGGAGGGAGTAGTAAAAATTTCTCCTCGTCCTACGAGCCACCACGCGCGTGGGCGACGGAGCGGGCATAAGGCGTACAGTAGTAGTACTACTACTCATAAGCAAGCTTCACCTCATCCTGCGAGCCACCGCGCCCGTGGGCAGGGCAGACAGCATACTAAGCAAGCTTCTCCTCGTTCTGCGAGTTGACGGGACACATCAAACGTACTCTAGTGTATAGAGCCCTGCCTCTAAGGTAGGCCCCACATGGTTTGCCTCTTTTTTTAACATAGCACATCAAGTCGCAATTTGTTTTTCACCCGTGGTAGACGATCCTCCCTCCTCCAAGTGGACAACCAGTACACATGTCAAATTACCACGTGGGCTGCCTTTTCGTACAGAAATGAGCTCCACCGCGTACCCGCGCGAGTATGGTTGGGAAAGAGATGGGAGTACGTGTGCCGTGCGTGCACCTCTTCTCTTCGTGCACGTCCCCCACCTACGTGGGTGTGTGTGAGAGAGATACAAACCTAGACATAATGCTCCATCCATCCCCATGCCTCCGCCCAGTCCGACCACCAGTCACCACCACGCCCCATTTCTCCTCACCTTATCTCTCATCTTTCTCCCTCCATTTTTATATACAAGGGGCCACTATCAAAATTACAATTTGCAGATATACAAGGCCACTAACACTAATTGATGCAATATTAATGGTGTTTGCCTCGTGGTACTAGCAAAGGAGGACATTAATTATCCCTTGCATGCATGCGAAAGTTTGTAAAAAAATGCATCTTGATGTTCCGTGCAATGCACGGGCATCTTGCTAGTCCCTAAAAACAACACATGGCAAAATTCCACGGCGAACGAGGGATTTGAATCTGTTGGGAGGGGCTGTTTGGATCTTGCCCGGGGTAGCCAAATATTGGCGACCCTTTTGTCCACCGGTGCCTTTGCCACCGATGAACGACGAATGGCTCGGGTGCTCATGCATCCTCCAGCGCGCACGTTGGAGACGAGCTCGCACGAGCTGTGTTTTTTTTGTCCCACAACGCCGCCCGAGCCGCCCGCAGACCGACCGGCGACCCACAAATTACTCCATCCAACCGTAGTCACACACATTATAACAGCAACTCAACCAATCGGACAAAATTCACGCAAACACGTAGACAAACTGATATTTCATATAAACAACAACGGAAATCATATAAAATGCCGGATTTTCATACAAACATGACGGATTTCATTACATTCAAATGAACTACGCAGTGCTAGTTCTGGACAACACAGGTATATATAACCTGGCTTAAATGGTCGCCCGCCGATCGATTTGTGTTCCTCATGTCCGGCAGCATGATCACCGGACTGCCGGGAGCCCCGGAGGTATATGCTTCAGCGCAAAGGACGGCTCGCTTCCCCACTGCCCAACTGATATCATTGGCTGATGCCGAAGATGATGGTGGTCAGCACCGGTTCGAGTTCATCACCGGCCACTACTTTGCAATGGCTAGCACCGGCTCGGGTTCATCGTAACATTCCCCTCTTCCGTGGAGCCCATGCCGGGTCTACGAAGGTCCTCGCAACAAAAGGATTGCTACGTCTTGAGCTTGCGTTGGTTTTCCTCGAAGAGGAGAGGGTGATGCAGCAATAGTAGCGTAAGTATTTCCCTCAGTTTTTGAGAAGCAAGGTATCAATCCAGTAGGAGGCTCCTCAAAAGTCCCACGCACCTACACAAACAAACAAAGAACTCGCAACCAACGTGATAAAGGGGTAGTCAATCCCTTCACGGCCACTTGCGAAAGTGAGATCTAATAAAGATAGTAAGATAAGATAAATATATTTTTGGTATTTTATAATATAGATGCAAAAGTAAAGATGCAAATAAAAGTAGATTGGAGCAAATATGATAAGAGATAGACCCAGGGGCCATAGGTTTCACTAGTGGCTTCTCTCAAGATAGCATAAGTATTACGGTGGGTGAACAAATTACTGTCGAGCAATTGATAGAAAAGAGCATAGTTATGAGATTATCTAGGCATGATCATGTATATAGGCATCACGTCCATAACAAGTAGACCGACTCCTGCCTGCATCTACTACTATTACTCCACACATCGACCGACTCCTGCCTGCATCTAGACTATTAAGCTCATAAGAACAGAGTAATGCATTAAGCAAGATGACATGATGTAGAGGGATAAACTCAAGCAATATGATATAAACCCCATCTTGTTATCCTCGATGGCAACAATACAATACGTGCCTTGCAACCCTTTCTGTCACTGGGTAAGGAAACCGCAAGATTGAACCCAAAGCTAAGCACTTCTCCCATGGCAAGAAATATCAATCTAGTAGGCCAAACCAAACTGATAATTCAAAGAGACTTGCAAAGATAACTCAATCATACATAAAAGAATTCACAGAAGATTCAAATATTATTCATAGATAAACTTGATCAAAAACCCACAATTCATCGGATCTTGACAAACACACCGCAAAATGAGTTTACATCGAATAGATCTCCACAAGAGAGGGGGAGAACATTGTATTGAGATCCAAAAAGAGAGAAGAAGCCATCTATCTAATAACTATGGACCCGTTGGTCTGTGGTAAACTACTCACAACTCATCGGAGGGGCAAGGATGTTGATGTAGAAGCCCTCCATGGTCGATTCCCCCTCCAGCAGAGTGCCGGAGAAGGCTCCAAGATGAGATCTCGCGGATACAAAAGGTTACGGTGGTGGAAATTGTGTTTCGTCTTGCTCCTGGATGTTTTCGGGGTACGTTGGTATATATAGGAGGAAGAAGTACGTCGATGGCCGCCCAAGGGGCCCATGAGACAGGGGGCGCGCCCTATAGGGGGGCGCCCTCCTATCTCGTGGGAGCCTCGGCAGCTTCTTGGCTTGCACTCCAAGTCCTCTAGATCATGTTCGTTCCAAAAATCACGCTCCCGAAGGTTTCATTCCATTTGGACTCTGTTTGATATTCCTTTTCTATGAAATACTAAAATAGGCAAAAAAACAGCAATATGGGCTGGGCCTCCGGTTAGTAGGTTAGTCCCAAAAATGATATAAATGTGTAAAATAAAGCCCATAAACATCCAAAAGGGGTAATATAATAGCATGGAACAATCAAAATTATAGATACGTTGGAGACGCATCAAGCATCCCCAGCTTAATTCCTACTCGTCCTCGAGTAGGTAAATGATAAAAAGAGAAAGTTTGATGTGGAATGCTACCTAGCATAATTCATAATGTAATTTTCTCTATTGTGGCATGAATGTTTAGATCCAAATGATTCAAAATAAAAGTTCATATTGATAAAAGAAATAGTAACACTTCAAGCATACTAATCAAAGTAATCATGTCTTCTCAAAATAACATGTCAAAAGAAAGTTCATCCCTACAAAATCATATAGTTAGGCTATGCTTCATTTTCGTCACACAAAGATGTTCCCAACTTCTATACCCCCGATGACAAGCCAAGCAATTGTTTCATACTTAAATAATCTCAAACTTTTTCAACATTCACACAATACATGAGCGTGAGCCATGGATATAGCATTATGGGTGTAATAGAATATGATGATGGGGATTGTGTGGAGAAGACAAAAAAGGAGAAAGCGTCACATTGACGAGGATAATCAACGGGCTATGGAGATGCCCATCAATTGATGTCAACATGAGGAGTAGGGATTGCCATGCAATGGATGCACGAGAGCTATAAATGAATGCTCAACAAAAGAAAACTAGTGGGTGTGCATCCAACTTGGTTGCTCACGAAGACCTAGGGCATTTGAGGAAGCCCATCGTAGGAATATACAAGCCAAGTTCTATAATGAAAAATTCCCACTGGTATGAAAAAGACAACTTATGAGACTCACTATATGACAACATGGTGCTACTTTGAAGCACAATATATGAGACTCACTACATGAAGAACAAGGTGCTACTTTGAAGCACAAGTGTGGAAAAAGAGATAGTAACATTGCCCTTTTTATTTATTTTCTTTTTTTCTTTTTTTTCTTTTGGGCCTTTCTTTTTTTGGCCTTTATTTTTTCTTTCTTTGGGCAATGTTCTAATAATGATGATCATCACACTTCTGTTGATTACAACATAAGAATTACAACTTGAAACTAGAACAAGATATGACTCTATATGAATGCCTCCGGCAGTGTACTGGGATGGTGCAATGAATCAAGAGTGACATGTATGAAAAATAATGCATGGTGGCTTTGCCACAAATACGATGTCAACTACATGATCATGCAATGGCAATATGACAAAAGTAAAGTATGTCATGATGATGACGAACGAAACGGTGGAAAGTTGCATGGCAATATATCTCGGAATGGCTATGGAAATGCCATAATAGGTAGGTATGTTGGCTGTTTTGAGGAAGATATACAGAGGTTTATGTGTGATAGAGCGTATCGTATCACTGGGTTTGGATGCACCGGTGAAGTTTGCACCCACTCTCAAGGTGAGAAAGGGCAATGCACGGTACCGAAGAGGCTAGCAAAGGCGGAAAGATAAAAGTGTGTATAATCCATGGACTCTACATTAGTCAAAAGAACTCATATACTTATTGCAAAAATTTAGAAGTCATCAAAAATCAAGTACTACGCGCATGCTCCTAGGGGGATAAATTGGTAGGAAAAGACCATCGCTCGTCCCCGACCGCCACTCATAAGGATGCACAAGCCAGGTACACTTCATGTTTCAAATTTGTTACACAACTTTAACCATACGTGCATGCTACGGGACTTGCTAACTTAAACACAAGCATTCTTTAAATTCATAATCACCCAACTAGCATGACTTTAATATCACTACCTCCATATCTCAAAACAATTATCAAGTATCAAATTGATCATAGCATCCAATTCACTTCCTATGATAGTTTTTATTATACCCAACTTGGATGCCTACCATTCTAGGACCAATTTTATAACCAAAGAAAATACCATGCTGTTCTAAAAGACTCTCAAAATAATATAAGTGAAGCATGAAATACTAGTAATTTCTACAAAAATAAGTCGCCACCGTGCTCTAAAAGATATAAGTGAAGCACTAGAGCAAAAACTATCAAACTCAAAAGATATAAGTGAAGCACATAGAGTATTCTAGCAAATTCTAATCAAATAGGCTTCTCCCAAAAGGTGTGTACAGAAAGTATGATTGTGGTAAACTAAAAATTAAAGGCTAATATAATACACGACGCTCCAAGCAAAACACATATCATGTGGCGAATAAAAATATAGCTCCAAGTAAAGTTACCAATGAACGAAGACGAAAGAGGGGATGACTTCCCGGGGCATCCCCAAGCTTAGGCTTTTGGCTATTCTTGAATATCTTGGGGTTCCTTGGGCATCCCCAAGCTTAGGATCTTGCCACCCTTTATTCCATAGTCCATAAAAGCTTTACGCAAAACTTGAAAACTTCACAACACAAAACTCAACAGGAAATCTTATAAGCTCCGTTAGAGAAAGAAAACAAAACCACCACATAAGGTACTGTAATGAACTCATTCTTTATTTGTTTTGGTGTTAAACCTACTGTATTCCAACTTATCTATGATTTATAAACTTTTTTACTAGCCATAGATGCATCGAAATAAGCAAACAACACACGAAAAACAGAATCTGTCAAAAACAGAACAACCTGTAGCAATCTGTAACTAACGCAAACTTCTGGAACTCTAAAAATCCTACAAAAATAGGAAGTCCTGGACAATTTGTTTATTGAACAGCAGCAAAAAGAATAAACACAAAAACACATTCCCTCTGATTTAACAAAATAATATTCGTGCGCGCAAAGTTTCTGTTTTTCAGCAGAATCAAATCAACTATCATCTTAGGTTATCCTATAGGTTCTACTTGGCACAAACACTAATTAAAAGATAAAAACACATCTAAACAGAAGGTGGATGCAATATTTATTACTAAACAGTAGCAAAAACAAAAAACATAGAGAAAATTGGGTTGCCTCCCCACTAGCGCTATCGTTTAACGCCCCTAGCTAGGCATAAAAGCAAAGATAGATCTACCGAGTGCCATCTTTGGCACTAAATTTGTAAGTAGCCCGCATGATAGATTCATAAGGTAATTTGACTTTCTTTCTTGGAAAGTGCTCCATGCCTTTCTTTAATGGAAATTGTAATCTAATATTCCCTTCCTTCATATCAATAATCACACCAATCGTTCTAAGGAAAGGTCTACCAGGAATAATAGGGCAAGAAAGATTGCAGTCTATATCAAGAACGATAAAATCCACGGGCACTAAATTTCTATTTGCAACAATGAGAACATCATTGATCCTTCCCATTGGCTTTTTAATGGTGGAACCCGCAAGGTGCAAATTTAAAGAGAAATCATCAAGATCATGGAAACCTAGAATATCACATAAAGTTTTCAGAATCTTGGAAACACTAGCACCCAAATCGCACAAATAAAAACACTCATGATCTTTAATTCTAATCTTTATAGTAGGTTCCCACTCATCATTAAGTTTTCTAGGTATAGAAACTTCCAAATTAAGTTTTTCATCATAAGATTGCATCAAGGCATCAACGATATGTTTGGTAAAAGCTTTATTTTGACTATAAGCATGGGGAGAATTAACAACGGATTGCAACAAGGAAATACAACCTTTTAAAGAACAATTATCATAATCAAATTCCTTGAAATCTGAGATGGTAGGTTCAATGTTATTAGAAGTTGAGGATTCTCCAATCTCCTTTTTACCAAATTTAGCATCAAGATCTAAAGACTCTGAATTCTTGGGACGCCTTCTAGGCAAAGTTGATTCATCATCAGTCCCATAATCATCAAAATTCATATTGCAAAACATAGATCTAATATGAGACGCATCAATAACTTTAAGATCCTCATCATTATTTTCATGGAAACTAGAAGAACACGCTTTTATAAAGCTATCTTTCTTAGCTCGCAATCTAGCGGTTCTTTCCTTACACTCATCAATGAAAATTCTCATTACTTTGAGAGACTCATTGATATCATGCTTAGGAGAAGAAGACCTAAGTTTAAGAGAATCAATATCAAGCGAAAGTCTATCAACGTTCCTAGCCAAATCATCAACTTTGAGCAATTTTTCTTCAAGCAAAGCATTAAAGTTCTTTTGAGAAATCATAAATTCTTTCACACTATTCTCAAAACCAGAGGGCATCTTATTAAAATTACCATAACAATTATTGTAGGAACTTCCATAATTATTAGAGGAATTACTAGGGAACGGTCTAGCATTAAAGTTTCCTCTATAAGCATTGTTTCCAAAACTATTCCTACCAACAAAATTCACATCCATAGATTCATTATTATTCTCAATCAAAGAGGACAAAGGCATATCATTGGGATCAAGAGGAGTATTTTTAGTAGCAAACATCTTCATAAGTTCATCCATCTTTCCACTCAAAACATTGATTTCTTCTATAGCATGCACTTTTTTACTAGAAGATCTTTCGGTGTGCCATTCAGAATAATTAGCCATAATATTATCAAGAAGTTTTGTATCATCTCCTAACGTGATTTCCATAAACGTGCCTCCCGCGGCCGAATCTAAGAGATTTCTAGAAGCAAAGTTCAAACCGGCATAAAAATTTTGTATGATCATCCATAAATTCAAACCATGAGTAGGGTAATTGCGAAGAATCAATTTCATTCTTTTCCAAGATTGGGCAACATGCTCATGATCAAGTTGTTTAAAATTCATAATATCGTTCCTAAGAGTGATAATCTTAGCGGGAGGAAAATACTTAGAGATAAAATCATCTTTGCACTTGTTCCAAGAATCAATACTATTTTTAGGCAAAGATGAAAACCAAACTTTAGCACGATCTCTAGGTGAAAACGGAAATAACTTCAATTTGACAATATTGTTATCCGTATCTTTCTTCTTTTGCATATCACACAAATCAACAAAGTTGTTTAGATGAGTAGGGGCATCTTCACTAGGAAGGCCGGTGAATTGATCTTTCATAACAAGATTCAGCAAAGCGGTATTGATTTCACAAGACTCAACATCATTAAGAGGAGAAATCGGAGTACTAAGGAAATCATTATTATTGGTATTCGAGAAATCACACAATTTGGTATTATCTTGCTCCATGGCAACAAGTAATCCAACACACAAGCAAACAGGAAAAGGCAAGCGAAAAAGAGAGGAGGAGATTGGGAAAGAGAGGGCGAATAAAATGGCAAGGGTGAAGTGGGGGAGAGGAAAACGAGAGGCAAATGGCAAATAATGTAAATGCGAGGGAGATGGGTTTGTGATGGGTAATTGGTATGTTGACTTGAGCGAAGACCTCCCCGGCAACGACGCCAGAAATCCTTCTTGCTACGTCTTGAGCTTGCGTTGGTTTTCCTCGAAGAGGAGAGGGTGATGCAGCAATAGTAGCATAAGTATTTCCCTCAGTTTTTGAGAACCAAGGTATCAATCCAGTAGGAGGCTCCTCAAAATTCCCACGCACCTACACAAAAAAACAAAGAACTCGCAACCAACACAATAAAGGGGTTGTCAATCCCTTCACGGCCACTTGCATAAGTGAGATCTAATAAAGATAGTAAGATAAGATAAATATATTTTCGGTATTTTATAATATAGATGCAAAAAGTAAAGATGCAAATAAAAGTAGATTGGAAGCAAATATGATAAGAGATAGACCCGAGGGCCATAGGTTTAACTAGTGGCTTCTCTCAAGATAGCACAAGTATTATGGTGGATGAACAAATTACTGTCGAGCAATTGATAGAAAAGCGCATAGTTATGAGATTATCTAGGCATGATCATGTATATAGGCATCACGTCCATAACAAGTAGACCGACTCCTGCCTGCATCTACTACTATTACTCCACACATCGGCCGTCTCCTGCCTGCATCTAGAGTATTAAGTTCATAAGAACAGAGTAACACATTAAGCAAGATGACATGATGTAGAGGGATAAACTCAAGCAATATGATATAAACCCCATCTTGTTATCCTCGATGGCAACAATACAATACGTGCCTTGCAACCCTTTCTGTCACTGGGTAAGGACACCGCAAGATTGAACCCAAAGCTAAGCACTTCTCCCATGGCAAGAAAGATCAATCTAGTAGGCCAAACCAAACAGATAATTCGAAAAGACTTGCAAAGATAACTCAATCATACAAAAAAGAATTCAGAGAAGATTCAAATATCATTCATAGATAAACTTGATCATAAACCCACAATTCATCGGATCTTGACAAACACACCGCAAAAAGAGTTTACATTGAATAGATCTCCACAAGAGAGAGGGAGAACATTTTATTGAGATCCAAAAAGAGAGAAGAAGCCATCTAGCTAATAACTATGGACCCGTAGGTCTATGGTAAACTACTCACAACTCATCGGAGGGGCAAGGATGTTGATGTAGAAGTCCTCCATGGTCGATTTCCCCTCCGGTAGAGTGTCGGCGAAGGCTCCAAGATGAGATCTCGCGGATACAGAAGGTTACGGTGGTGGAAATTGTGTTTCATCTTGCTCCTGGATGTTTTCGGGGTACGTAGGTATATATAGGAGGAAGAAGTACGTCGGTGGCCGCCCGAGGGGCCCATGAGACAGGGGCGCACCCTATGGGGGGGCGCCCTCCTATCTCGTGGGAGCCTCGACAGCTTCTTGTCTTGCACTCCAAGTCCTCTGGATCAGGTTCGTTCCAAAAATCACGCTCCTGAAGGTTTCATTCCGTTTGGACT
Source organism: Triticum aestivum (assembly GCF_018294505.1). Taxonomy (NCBI): domain Eukaryota; kingdom Viridiplantae; phylum Streptophyta; class Magnoliopsida; order Poales; family Poaceae; genus Triticum; species Triticum aestivum. The sequence goes on from NC_057798.1 coordinate 439,675,350, forward strand.
CTGTTTGATATTCCTTTTCTTCAAAATACTGAAATAGGCAAAAAAACAGCAATATGGGTTGGGCCTCCGGTTAGTAGGTTAGTCCCAAAAATGATATAAATGTGTAAAATAAAGCCCATAAACATCCAAAAGGGGTAATATAATAGCATGGAACAATCAAAAATTATAGATACGTTGGAGAGGTATCAAGGATCCGGCAAGACACCTGTTGTGTACGCCGGCGTCGCCTCCGCGGTGGCCTTCATGGGACCCAAGCGGCGGTGGCCTCCCGTGTTCTACTTCTCCTCGATGATGGCGGTGGACGCGGAGACGCTGGCCACCGACTCGTCGCTCTCCTTGCACCCGGCTTCTGTCGCTGCTTGCATGGTACGGCCGCCGACATGGGAGTCTCGGCCACAGAAATGAGAGACGCGGTACGAGGCAGCAGCATGGACGGCAGCAACGATGCCCGTGCGCTGCTCCTTGTCGAGCTGGCCTGGAGCGGCGAGTTGCTGAACCGCGCGCCAGCTTGGGGCGGCAACTATCTCCGTCAGGCAAGGGAAGGGAGGTGGATCAGCGAGCTGCATAGCTCGTATCCGGCAGGCTACCCAGCCGGCTTGGATACGTAATAACTACTCTTCGCAAGCCATTGTAAGAGTGGACAAAATGGTGAAGGAGGAGATAGGGCAGTGGTGGAGGTGTGCGATTCTTGGCCGGCGTTTGGCCTCGTTTAAATAGGAGATTAAATAGACGATGGACGGGAGGAGCTCGGCCGGCGCTGCGTTTAATGTCGGCCCGGTCATGAACGGACGTGTGTCTAGAGTGGGTTTCTCGGCTTCCACACGGGCGGGTTTCATGGAGGCGTTTGAATGCGGCAAGGACGCATGTTCAGCCGGGCGCACAGAGAGTGGCGCCCTCGACTCTGACCTAGGACACCGCGTCATTCTTCCACTGACGTGTGGGATCTTTGGGTACATGGCATGCATGTCAGTGTCCCAACGCATGCAGCACACAGCAGAGGAACCTTTGGTGGGCCAGGGCAGTCATAAGCGGGCATTTCATAAACCGATGATTGTTCATTGAGTGTGACATCATCTTTTTCATGTAGATAAGCCTACTATGTTGATAGCCCGTTTGATACGTTGTGATTCATAAAGACTGCTGCAAACATCAATGTTCTGCTTATCACAGATAAGATTGATTAATACCCGTAACAATCCATGTCCTTAACAAAGGGTGCATCCATGTATAGGTCGAGTGTGTGACTTGCGTCATGTGTTGTGTGCATGCAGACGTGCGAATGTTGCGTGCGTGCAAGGGTATGTTTCAGTGTAGCATGCATGGGTGCGTACGTGTGTGTGTTCATGAGTGCATGTGTACGTGTCAGTGTTGCACGCCAGCATGCGTGCGTGTGTACGTTATGTGTACGTGTTAGTGTTGCACGCTTGCATGCGTGCGTGTCTTGCGTGCATGCATGTGTACGTGTGGGGTGAGGCTACACGTCAGTCGATTGACTTATTCATCTCTGGTCATTAGATTTTCCAGCCGTTGGATACGAAATCAAGGGCCTCCAGTTTATCATCAAACTCCACCCCCCTGAGCCGCTAGCCGGCCGGCCCGTGCCGCCACGCCGCCCCGCCCTCCCCAAAACCACTCCCCACCCCCGGTCTGCCACCGCACCGGCCATCCCTCTAGGCCCCCCCG